>NW_026127046.1:0-127893 GCF_943737965.1 Phodopus roborovskii | reverse complement strand
AAAAACATTTCTCGTCTTGGTCCTTGGTAGCTGTCCTAGAATCTCTTCCTATCTTTTTGATTACACTTTGTTGTTTGTGACTAATTTTCTCTTGTAAAAATGGCCCGGGTGTGAGCTGTAGCCACTATGTAGCTCATGACGGGGATCCCAACAGTCAAATTTCACGTTCCCAGTGAATCCAGCATTTCAAAGGGAAGGTCTACCTTTGTATGTTAGAGACCAGGCCATCTATCTACTACATATCGACCCGGTGGCCAGAGAGCTCTTGATCTTATAACACAACTCTCAGTTGAGTGGCAGTGTCTTTATCTCCTGAGTGTCATCTGGTGTCCTGTGGCCTGGTGTGTTAACCTCTTTTTATGCACCTGGGATTTGGGTCTCCTTTCTCATATATTCCTGATCTGTGCGGAGAGTCCTTTCCTGTGCCAGTTTATTATTTTGTGAGTAGCCACGCTGCTGTGGTGGGCTGAGTTTCAGTTCTTGTCATCATGGCCTGTGTGTGTGTGTGTGTGTGTGTGTGTGTGTGTGTGTGTGTGTGTGTATTTGGGGTGGAGATTCCTAATCAGAAGGAAGGATCTCCTTCCTTCTTGGAGGAGCTTCTCACCAGTTACATCTTCTGATCCACTGATCTTCTGTCCTTCAGGAATGTTTGTTCTAAATATAAGGCTCCACTGAGGTACAAGACACTGTCAGTTCCAAAACTGTGTGATTAAGGCAGACTCAAAATTCGGGAAGCTAAGTTGTGTACTTTGAGTGATGGAAGCAAACTGCCATGGAGTACCCGGTAGCCTCCTGTGTGCAGGGGCGCTGAACTTGGAGTGACATTCCCGGAGAAGTTTCAAGGATCAGGGATAGATAGCCCAGCAGGAGCAAACACCAGAGCCTAGAGAGGATCCCAGCACATCCATTGGAGAAATTCAAGGGACACGGCTCTTGAGACAGAGTGGGATTGAGCATGGAAATTGCTGTTCAGTGTTCTTTGTGAGATTAAGTGCTAACATGAGAGCTAAGGATGTCTCCAGTGTGTGTGTGTGTGCGCCTCCCTCAATGTCCAAGAACAGGGGAGCACTACTGGACAAAGGGGCAGCCTTAAGTATTTTGCCTGTCTGTCTTTACCAATGCAGAAACTCCAGAAGCATGTTGGTCTGTGATTGTTGCCATTCTCGAGGTCAAAGACAAACATGGATTTCTGCCAAGTTATGGCATGCATTTATTCTCCAATCTGCCGGGTTCATGCTGGACATGTTTCAAATACAAATAGAAAAGTCACTTCCATACATCCATTTTTTTTTTTTTTGTCTGCCTTTTAGGTTGTTTTGTTGTGTTTGTTTCTCATTACATTAGATAATTTTGTTGTGTCTGAAGGCAATTCATTAACTGCTTAGTTTATATCAGTCTGCCTTCAGCCAGTGTCAGAATCAGCTTCTGTCTCAATTCTCCGACACACTAGGTGACAATCTCTCACGAGAGAGCTGACCGATGCCCAACTTCCAGAATGACTGGCATTCAGAAACGCCTATATGATAACACATCCTTGTACAATCTCTTTAGGACTTTGATTCCAGGACAAGTCTGAGCAAGAATTTGTTTGGTTAATATGCTCAAAGCCCATTAGTAGAAACCCAACAACCTCGTGAGGAGGAGCAAGAGATAAATACCTGGGTCAGTCAGGTGGAAATCTGTTTGTGTATGTGTCCCTTGTGTTGTCTGCATCCCCATAAGTGGGTGCTAGAAAATGTAGAGATGCCGAAGGCAGGAATGGCGAGATTTGCCCTGCATAACCTAGGTCTCCCTTTAGACTCCCTTCCATAATTAGTCATCATACATTCTGACAACAACAATTTGAGCCGTGTTTTCAGAAAAGGAAAGCAGCCTGACTAAACCTGTTCCGAATGACCCGTCCACAGATTCCCCTGCCAGATATGAGGCAGGCCGAGGATGGCGGGCTGGATGTGCTGACACCAGCTAATACGGAAAGGCCAGTGGCATCGCCGAAGCCAAAGATGGAAAACCAGAGGAAGGTTCGTAGTGATTCAAAGTCTCTTGTCTGCAAAGTTTTCTGGATGGTAAAATAGGATATTTTGTAGCAAAAACAAAAACAAACAAAATGTCTGCTTACAGAATACATGTGTATGGGGCTGAAGGAGCAAAAATGTGGGACTTAGAAAACACAAAACAAAACAACCAGGATAAAGGGACCCGTGTTCATGGGAGCTCCAAATTGAATCATCTCCTTGGATAGTACCTCAGAAACAATCACAATACCAGTTAAGGAGGCGTGGTTATTCATAGAGTTCAGAAGTGCTTAGTAGTCTCCATGTGCCTCGAGGCCAGGATGTTGACAAGGAGAAAAACAGCAAGACTTCAAATGTCAGACAATTCACAGGGACAGAAAACTATATGGCATCCTGAGCAAAGTTTTGATGAAGTGATTAGTGATGTGTTGAAGACTAGATGTCCTTTGAGAGACGATAGGGCAGGCAGGTAACAACTGTGCCTTTGAAGGTTCTCTAAAGGGTGAATGGGAACTTTCACGGAGTGAGGAATTTCTAGGAAAGCCTCCATGGTCTTGACCATCCACCTTCTTGCAACACAGCCTGTATAGATAGGTATTTCCATGTTTGCTAGTTGTTCTGAGGATTGCAATGGGCAGCGATTTCTTATGAGGGTGGACACCGTCAGTGCGAAGATGAATTCTAGAGACAAGGAATGTGAAATTATTGTTAGGTTCCATTAGAGTGTTTCTTTTTCTAAATTCGTCGTACATCCTTCTTCCACAGGGACGTGCCATTGACACGCATGATGGAGGTCGGATGGCTGCTCACCACCAAGCACCCCGACGAATCACGTTCCTGTTGTGATGAGAGAGCAAATGAACAATTTGTAAGGTAGAAAGCTGACCCTTAATCACCTACTCCTGTTGTCTTCGATGATATCCCACCTGAAATGTAATGCCCATTTCTAAGCTACCTCATCCATTCCCGGCTCAGAAGCTGGATTTAACCAAAGAAAACATTTCGTCAGCCAAGTGTGGTAGCTGTCCTAAGTCTCTTCCCTATCTTTTGATTACACTTTGTTGTTTGTGACTAATTTTCTCTTCGTAAAAATGGCTTAGTGTGGCTTTCTTAGCCACTATGTAGCTCATGGCCAGGGGATCACAGCAGTCAAATTTTGCGTTCCCAGTGAATCCATTTCCAAAGGAAGGTCTCCACCTTGGCCATCCTTTAGAGGCCAGGCCATCTATCTACTACATATCGACCGGTGGCCAGAAGGCTCTTGATCTTATAACACAACTCTCAGTTGAGTGGCAGTGTCTTTATCTCTGAGTGTGTCTGGTGTCCTGTGGCCTGGTGTGTTAACACTCTTTTACCTCAGAGTTTGGGTCTCCTTTCTCATATATTCCTGATCTGTCAGGAGAGTCCTTTCCTGTGGATTTATTTGTGAGTAGCCACGCTGCTGTTGGTGGGCTGAGTTTCAGTTCTTGTCATCATGGCCTGTGTGTGTGTGTGTGTGTGTGTGTGTGTGTGTGTGTGTGTGTGTATGTATTTGGGTATTTGGGTGGAGATTCTAATCAGAAGAAGGAAGGATCTCCTTCATGTGGACAGTATCTTGATTACATCTTCTGATCCTGATCTTCTGTCCTTCAGGAATGTTTATTTCTGTCTCGTCCCACTGAGGTACAAAGGCTGCCTGTCCAGTTCCAAAACTGTGTGATTAAGACAGACTCAAAATTCAGAAGCTAAGTTGTGTGTACTTTGAGTGATGAAGCAAACTGCCATGGGTTACCCGGTAGCCTCACTGTGTGCAGGGCGCTGAACTTAGGTGGCATTCGGAGGGGCTGGAATGATCAGGGATAGATAGCCCAGCAGGGCAAGCATACAGAGCCTGAGAGGATCCAGCACATCCATTGGAGAAATTCAAGGGACACGGCTCTTGAGACAGAGGTGGGATTGAGCATGGAAATTTTACTGTTCATAGTTCTTTGTGAGATTGAGTGCTAACAGGAGAGCTAAGGATGTCTCCAGTGTGTGTGTGTGTGCACTCCCTCAATGTCCAAGAACAGGGGCACTACTGGACAAAGGGGCAGCCTTAAGTATTTTGCCTGTCTGTCTTTACCAATGCAGAAACTCCAGAAGCATGTTGGTCTGTGATTGTTGCCATTCTTGAGGTCAAAGACAAACATGAATTTGCTGCCGAGTTATGGCATGCATTTATTCTCATCTGCTGGGTTTCATGGTGGACATGTTTCAAATACAAATAGAAAAGTCACTTCCCTTACATCCATTTTTTTTTTTTTTCTTGCCTTTTGGGTTGTTTTGTTGTGTTTTGTTTCTCATTGCATTCGCGATAATTTTGTTGTGTCTGAAGGCAATTCATTCAACACTTAGTTTATATCAGTCTGCCTTCAGCCAGTGTCAAGAATCAGCTTCTGTCTCATTCTCCTGACACCCTAGGTGACAATCTGCGAGGAAGGCTGACAAGATGCCCAACTTCCAGTGGCTGGCATTCAGAAACATACTATATGATAACACATCCTTGTACAATCTCTGCTAGGACTTTTGATTCAGGATGATCTGAAGCAAGAATTTGTTTGGTTAATATGCTCAGCCCATTGGTAGAAACTTAACAACCTCGTGAGGAGGAGCAAGAGAGATAAATACCTGGGTCAGTCAGGTGCAGAAATCTGTTTGTGTATGTGTCCCTTGTGTTGTCTGCATCCCCATAAGTGGGTGCTAGAAAATGTAGAGATGCGAAGGCAGGAATGGCAATTTTGCCCTGCCTAGGTCCTGCTTTAGACTCCCTTCCATAATTAGTCAGGTCATACATTCTGGCCAACAATTTACCATGTTTTCAGAAAGGAAAGCAACCTGACTGGCCTGTTCCAAATGACCATCCACAAATTCCCCACACCAGATATGGAGCAGGCCGGGGATGGCGGGCTGGATGTGCCGACACCAGCTAATACGGAAGGCCAGTGGCATCGGCGAAAGCCGAAGATGGAAAACAGAGGAAGGTTCGTAGTCGATTCAAAGTCTCTTGTCTGCAAAGTTTTCTGGATGGTAAAATAGGATGTTTGTAGCAAAAGCAAAGCCTTGAAATGTCTGTGCAAGTGCATGTATGGGGCTGAAGGAGCAAAAATGTGGGACTTTGAAAACACAAAACAAACAACCAGGATAAAGGGACCGATGTTCATGGGAGCTCAAAATTGAATCTGTCTCCTTGAATAGTACTCAAAGGCAATCACAGCCACAAGTTGGAGGTGTGGATTATTCATAGAGTTCAAAAAGTGGTGCCCACTAGTCCTCCATGTTTTACTCAGAGTGGAGGATGTTTAAACAAGGAGAAAAAACAGCAGAACTTCAAATCTGAACAGATTCACAGGGACAGAAAACTATATGGCATCCTGAGAACCAGCAAAGTTTTGATGAAGTGGAGGTCGTGATGTCTTGAAGACTAGATGTCCTTTGAGGAGACGATAGGGCAGGCAGGTAACAACTGTGCTGAAAGGAAGGTTTCTCTAAGGGGTGAATGGGAACTTTCACAGGGTGAGGAATTTCTAGGGGAAAGCCTCCATGGTCTTGACCATCCACCTTCTTGGCACCACAGCCTGTGTAGATAGGTATTTCCATGTTTGCTAGTTGTTCTGAGGATTGCAATGGGCAGCGATTCTTATGAGGTGGACACAGTCAATTGCGAAGATGAATTCTAGAGACAAGGAATGTGGAATTATTGTTAGGTTCCATTAGAGTGTTTCTTTTTCTAAATTTTCGTACATCCTTCTTCCACAGGGGACGTGCCATTGACACGCATGATGGAGGTCGGATGGCTGCTCACCACCAAGCACCCCGGCGAATCACGTTCCTGTTGTGATGAGAGAGCAAATGAACAGATTTGTAGGTAGAAAGCTGACGCTTAATCACCTACTCCTGTTGTCTTCGATGATATCCCCACCTGAAATGTAATGCCCATTTCTAAGCTACCTCATCCATTCCCGGCTCAGAAGCTGGATTTCGCAAAGAAAACATTTCTCGTCTTGGTCCTTGGTAGCTGTCCTAGAATCTCTTCCTATCTTTTTGATTACACTTTGTTGTTTGTGACTAATTTTCTCTTGTAAAAATGGCTTCGGTGTGACCTGTAGCCACTATGTAGCTCATGACGGGGATCCCAACAGTCAAATTTCACGTTCCCAGTGAATCCAGCATTTCAAAGGGAAGGTCTACCTTGTATGTTAGAGACCAGGCCATCTATCTACACATATCGACCCGGTGGCCAGAGAGCTCTTGATCTTATAGCACAACTCTCAGTTGAGTGGCAGTGTCTTTATCTCCTGAGTGTCATCTGGTGTCCTGTGGCCTGGTGTGTTAACCTCTTTTTATGCACCTGGGATTTGGGTCTCCTTTTCTCATATATTCCTGATCTGTGCGGAGAGTCCTTTCCTGTGCCAGTTTATTATTTTGTGAGTAGCCACGCTGCTGTGGTGGGCTGAGTTTCTGTTCTTGTCATCATGGCCTGTGTGTGTGTGTGTGTGTGTGTGTGTGTGTGTGTGTGTGTGTGTGTGTGTGATGTATTTGGGGTGGAGATTCCTAATGAGAAGAAGGAAGGATCTCCTTCCTTCTTGGACGAGCTTCTCACCAGTTACATCTTCTGATCCACTGATCTTCTGTCCTTCAGGAATGTTTGTTCTAAATATAAGGCTCCACTGAGGTACAAGACACTGCCAGTTCCAAAACTGTGTGATTAAGACAGACTCAAAATTCGGGAAGCTAAGTTGTGTACTTTGAGTGATGGAAGCAAACTGCCATGGAGTACCCGGTAGCCTCCTGTGTGCAGGGGCGCTGGAACTTGGAGTGACATTCCCGGAGAAGTTTCAAGGATCAGGGATAGATAGCCCAGCAGGGAGCAAACACCAGAGCCTAGAGGGATCCAAGCACATCCATTGGAGAAATTCAAGGGACACGGCTCTTGAGCAGAGTGGGATTGAGCATGGAAATTGCTGTTCATAGTTCTTTGTGAGATTGAGTGCTAACAGGAGCGCTAAGGATGTCTCCAGTGTGTGTGTGTGTGTGTGCACTCCCTCAATGTCCAAGAACAGGGGAGCACTACTGACATAGGGGCAGCCTTAAGTATTTTGCCTGTCTGTCTTTACCCAATGCAGAAACTCCAGAAGCTTGGTCTGTGATTGTTGCCATTCTCGAGGTCAAAACAAACATGAATTTGCTGCCGAGTTATGGCATGCATTTATCCTCTCTATCTGCTGGGTTTCATGGTGGACATGTTTCAAATACAAATAGAAAAGTCACTTCCCATACATCCATTTTTTTTTTTTTTTTTTGGTCTGCCTTTTGGGTTGTTTTGTTGTGTTTTGTTTCTCATTGCATTCGCGATATTTTGTTGTGTCTGAAGGCAATTCATTCAACTTGCTTAGTTTATATCAGTCTGCCTTCAGCCAGTGTCAAGATTCAGCTTCTGTCTCATTCTCCTGACACCCTAGGTGGCAATCTGCGAGGAAGGCTGACAAGATGCCCAACTTCCCAGAATGACTGGCATTCAAGAAACGCCTATATGATAACACATCCTTGTACAATCTCTTTAGGACTTTGATTCCAGGACAAGTCTGAGCAAGAATTTGTTTGGTTAATATGCTCAGAAGCCCATTAGTAGAAACTCAACAACCTCGTGAGGAGGAGCAAGAGAGAGATAAATACCTGGGTCAGTCGGTGGAAATCTGTTTGTGTATGTGTCCCCTTTGTTGTCTGCATCCCCATAAGTGGGTGCTAGAAAATGTAGAGATGCCGAAGGCAGGAATGGCAAGATTTGCCCTGCATAACCTAGGTCTCCCCTTTAGACTCCACTTCCATAATTGGTCATGTCATACATTCTGACAACAACAGAGATTTGAGCCCGTGTTTTCAGAAAAGGAAAAGCAGCCTGACCAAACCTGTTCCGAATGACCCGTCCACAGATTCCCCTGCCAGATATGAGGCAGGCCGAGGATGGCGGGCTGGATGTGCTGACACCAGCTAATACAGAAAGGCCAGTGGCATCGGCCAAAGCCGAAGATGGAAAACCAGAGGAAGGTCCGTAGGGTCATTCAAAGTCTCTTGTCTGCAAAGTTTTCTGATGGTAAATAGGATATTTTGTAGCAAAAAAAAACAAACAAAATGTCTGCTTACAGAATACATGGGGGGCTGAAGGAGCAAAAATGTGGGACTTAGAAAACACAAAACAAAACAACCAGGATAAAGGGACCCGTGTTCATGGGGGGAGCTCCAAAATTGAATCATCTCCTTGGATAGTACCTCAGAAACAATCACAATACCAGTTAAGGAGGCGTGGTTATTCATAGAGTTCAGAAGTGCTTGCTAGTCCTCCATGTGCCTCGAGGCCAGGATGTTGACAAGGAGAAAAACAGCAAGACTTCAAATGTCAGACAATTCACAGGGATAGAAAACTATATGGCATCCTGAGCAAAGTTTTGATGAAGTGATTAGTGATGTGTTGAAGACTAGATGTCCTTTGAGAGACGATAGGGCAGGCAGGTAACAACTGTGCCTTTGAAGGTTCTCTAAGGGTGAATGGGAACTTTCACGAGTAGGAATTTCTAGGGAAAGCCTCCATGGTCTTGACCATCCACCTTCTTGCAACACAGCCTGTATAGATAGGTATTTCCATGTTTGCTAGTTGTTCTGAGGATTGCAATGGGCAGCGATTTCTTATGAGGGTGGACACCGCTTAATGAATTCTAGAGACAAGGAATGTGAAATTATTGTTAGGTTCCATTAGGAGTGTTTCTTTTTCTAAATTGTCCGTACATCCTTCTTCCACAGGACGTTGCCATTGACACGCATGATGGAGGTCGGATGGCTGCTCACCACCAAGCACCCCCGACGAATCACGTTCCTGTTGTGATGAGAGAGCAAATGAACAGATTTGTAAGGTAGAAAGCTGACCTTAATCACCTACTCCTGTTGTCTTCGATGATATCCCCACCTGAAATGTAATGCCCATTTCTAAGCTACCTCATCCATTCCCCGGCTCCAGAAGCTGGATTTCGCAAAGAAAACATTTCTCGTCTTGGTCCTTGGTAGCTGTCCTAGATCTTTTCCTATCTTTTTGATTACAATTTGTTGTTTTGTGACTAATTTTCTCTTGTAAAAATGGCGACCGTGTGACCTGTAGCCACTATGTAGCTCATGACGGGGATCCCAACAGTCAAATTTCACGTTCCCAGTGAATCCAGCATTCAAAGGGAAGGTCTACCTTGTATGTGGTAGAGACCAGGCCATCTATCTACTACATATCGACCCGGTGGCCAGAGAGCTCTTGATCTTATAGCACAACTCTCAGTTGAGTGGCAGTGTCTTTATCTCCCTGAGTGTCATCTGGTAAATTCTGTGGCCTGGTGTGTTAACCCCTTTTTATGCACCTGGGATTTGGGTCTCCTTTCTCATATATTCCCTGATCTGTGCGGAGAGTCCTTTCCTGTGCCAGTTTATTATTTTGTGAGTAGCCACGCTGCTGTGGTGGGCTGAGTTTCAGTTCTTGTCATCATGGCCTGTGTGTGTGTGTGTGTGTGTGTGTGTGTGTGTGTATGTATTTGGGGTGGAGATTCCTAATGAGAAGAAGGAGGATCTCCTTCCTTCTTGGACGAGCTTCTCACCAGTTTTCACATCTTCTGATCCACTGATCTTCTGTCCTTCAGGAATGTTTGTTCTAAATATAAGGCTCCACTGGGTACTAAGACACTGTCAGTTCCAAAACTGTGTGATTAAGACAGACTCAAAATTCGGGAAGCTGGTTGTGTACTTTGAGTGATGGAAGCAAACTACCATGGAGTACCCGGTAGCCTCCTGTGTGCAGGGGCGCTGAACTTGGAGTGACATTCCCGGAGAAGTTTCAAGGATCAGGGATAGATAGCCCAGCGAGGAGCAAACACCAGATCCTAGAGAGGATCCAAGCACATCCATTGGAGAAATTCAAGGGACACGGCTCTTGAGACAGAGTGGGATTGAGCATGGAAATTGCTGTTCATAGTTCTTTGGGAGATTGAGTGCTACCAGGAGAGCTAAGGATGTCTCAGTGTGTGTGTGTGTGTGCACTCCCTCAATGTCCAAGAACAGGGGAGCACTACTGGACAAAGGGCAGCCTTTAAGTATTTTGCCTGTCTGTCTTTACCAATGCAGAAACTCCAGAAGCATGTTGGTCTGTGATTGTTGCCATTCTTGAGGTCAAAGACAAACTATGAATTTGCTGCCGGGTTATGGCATGCATTTATTCTCTATCTGCTGGGTTTCATGGTGGACATGTTTCAAATACAAATAGAAAAGTCACTTCCACATACATCCATTTTTTTTTTTTTTTGTCTGCCTTTTGGGTTGTTTTGTTGTGTTTTGTTTCTCATTGCATTCGCGATAATTTTGTTGTGTCTGAAGGCAATTCATTCAACTTGCTTAGTTTATATCAGTCTGCCTTCAGCCAGTGTCAAGAATCAGCTTCTGTCTCATTCTCCTGACACCCTAGGTGACAATCTGCGAGGGAAGGCTGACACGATGCCCTACTTCCAGTATGACTGGCATTCAGAAAACGCCTATATGATAACACATCCTTGTACAATCTCTTTAGGACTTTGATTCCAGGACAAGTCTGAGCAAGAATTTGTTTGGTTAATATGCTCAAAGCCCATTAGTAGAAACCCAACAACCTCGTGAGGAGGAGCAAGAGAGATAAATACCTGGGTCAGTCAGGTGGAAATCTGTTTGTGTATGTGTCCCTTGTGTTGTCTGCATCCCCATAAGTGGGTGCTAGAAAATGTAGAGATGCCGAAGGCAGGAATGGCGAGATTTGCCCTGCATAACCTAGGTCTCCCTTTAGACTCCCTTCCATAATTAGTCATGTCATACATTCTGACAACAACAATTTGAGCCGTGTTTTCAGAAAAGGAAAGCAGCCTGACTAAACCTGTTCCGAATGACCCGTCCACAGATTCCCCTGCCAGATATGAGGCAGGCCGAGGGATGGCGGGGCTGGATGTGCTGACACCAGCTAATACGGAAAGGCCAGTGGCATCGGCCCGAAGCCAAAGATGGAAAACCAGAGGAAGGTTCGTAGTCGATTCAAAGTCTCTTGTCTGCAAAGTTTTCTGGATGGTAAAATAGGATATTTTGTAGCAAAAACAAAAACAAACAAAATGTCTGCTTACAGAATACATGTGTATGGGGCTGAAGGAGCAAAAATGTGGGACTTAGAAAACACAAAACAAAACAACCAGGATAAAGGGACCCGTGTTCATGGGGAGCTCCAAATTGAATCATCTCCTTGGATAGTACCTCAGAAACAATCACAATACCAGTTAAGGAGGCGTGGTTATTCATAGAGTTCAGAAGTGCTTGCTAGTCCTCCATGTGCCTCGAGGCCAGGATGTTGACAAGGAGAAAAACAGCAAGACTTCAAATGTCAGACAATTCACAGGGACAGAAAACTATATGGCATCCTGAGCAAAGTTTTGATGAAGTGATTAGTGATGTGTTGAAGACTAGATGTCCTTTGAGGAAGACGATAGGGCAGGCAGGTAACAACTGTGCCTTTGAAGGTTCTCTAAAGGGTGAATGGGAACTTTCACGGAGTGAGGAATTTCTAGGGGAAAGCCTCCATGGGTCTTGACCATCCACCTTCTTGCAACACAGCCTGTATAGATAGGTATTTCCATGTTTGCTAGTTGTTCTGAGGATTGCAATGGGCAGCGATTTCTTATGAGGGTGGACACCGTCAATTGCGAAGATGAATTCTAGAGACAAGGAATGTGAAATTATTGTTAGGTTCCATTAGAGTGTTTCTTTTTCTAAATTCGTCGGTACATCCTTCTTCCACAGGGGACGTGCCATTGACACGCATGATGGAGGTCCGGTGGCTGCTCACCACAAGCACCCCGACGAATCACGTTCCTGTTGTGATGAGAGAGCAAATGAACAGATTTGTAAGGTAGAAAGCTGACCTTAATCACCTACTCCCTGTTGTCTTCGATGATATCCCCACCTGAAATGTAGTGCCCATTTCTAAGCTACCTCATCCATTCCCGGCTCAGAAGCTGGATTTCGCAAAGAAAACATTTCTCGTCTTGGTCCTTGGTAGCTGTCCTAGAATCTCTTCCTATCTTTTTGATTACACTTTGTTGTTTGTGACTAATTTTCTCTTGTAAAAATGGCTTCGGTGTGACCTGTAGCCACTATGTAGCTCATGACGGGGATCCCAACAGTCAAATTTCACGTTCCCAGTGAATCCAGCATTTCAAAGGGAAGGTCTACCTTGTATGTTAGAGACCAGGCCATCTATCTACTACATATCGACCCGGTGGCCAGAGAGCTCTTGATCTTATAGCACAACTCTCAGTTGAGTGGCAGTGTCTTTATCTCCTGAGTGTCATCTGGTGTCCTGTGGCCTGGTGTGTTAACCTCTTTTTATGCACCTGGGATTTGGGTCTCCTTTCTCATATATTCCTGATCTGTGCGGAGAGTCCTTTCCTGTGCCAGTTTATTATTTTGTGAGTAGCCACGCTGCTGTGGTGGGCTGAGTTTCAGTTCTTGTCATCATGGCTGTATGTGTGTGTGTGTGTGTGTGTGTGTGTGTGTGTGTGTGTGTGTATGTATTTGGGGTGGAGATTCCTAATCAGAAGAAGGAAGGATCTCCTTCCTTCTTGGACGAGCTTCTCACCAGTTACATCTTCTGATCCACTGATCTTCTGTCCTCCAGGAATGTTTGTTCTAAATATAAGGCTCCACTGAGGTACAAGACACTGTCAGTTCCAAAACTGTGTGATTAAGGCAGACTCAAAATTCGGGAAGCTAAGTTGTGTACTTTGAGTGATGGAAGCAAACTGCCATGGAGTACCCGGTAGCCTCCTGTGTGCAGGGGGGCGCTGAACTTGGAGTGACATTCCCGGAGAAGTTTCAAGGATCAGGGATAGATAGCCCAGCAGGAGCAAACACCAGAGCCTAGAGAGGATCCAAGCACATCCATTGGAGAAATTCAAGGACACGGCTCTTGAGACAGAGTGGGATTGAGCATGGAAATTGCTGTTCATAGTTCTTTGTGAGATTGAGTGCTAACAGGAGAGCTAAGGATGTCTCCAGTGTGTGTGTGTGTGCACTCCCTCAATGTCCAAGAACAGGGGAGCACTACTGGACAAAGGGGCAGCCTTAAGTATTTTGCCTGTCTGTCTTTACCAATGCAGAAACTCCAGAAGCATGTTGGTCTGTGATTTTTGCCATTCTTGAGGTCAAAGACAAACATGAATTTGCTGCCGAGTTATGGCATGCATTTATTCTCTATCTGCTGGGTTTCATGGTGGACATGTTTCAAATACAAATAGAAAAGTCACTTCCCATACATCCATTTTTTTTTTTTTTTGGTCTGCCTTTTGGGTTGTTTTGTTGTGTTTTGTTTCTCATTGCATTCGCGATAATTTTGTTGTGTCTGAAGGCAATTCATTCAACTTGCTTAGTTTATATCAGTCTGCCTTCAGCCAGTGTCAAGAATCAGCTTCTGTCTCATTCTCCTGACACCCTAGGTGACAATCTGCGAGGAAGGCTGACAAGATGCCCAACTTCCAGAATGACTGGCATTCAGAAACGCCTATATGATAACACATCCTTGTACAATCTCTTTAGGACTTTGATTCCAGGACAAGTCTGAGCAAGAATTTGTTTGGTTAATATGCTCAAAGCCCATTAGTAGAAACCCAACAACCTCGTGAGGAGGAGCAAGAGAGATAAATACCTGGGTCAGTCAGGTGGAAATCTGTTTGTGTATGTGTCCCTTGTGTTGTCTGCATCCCCATAAGTGGGTGCTAGAAAATGTAGAGATGCCGAAGGCAGGAATGGCGAGATTTGCCCTGCATAACCTAGGTCTCCCTTTAGACTCCCTTCCATAATTAGTCAGGTCATACATTCTGACAACAACAATTTGAGCCGTGTTTTCAGAAAAGGAAAGCAGCCTGACTAAACCTGTTCCGAATGACCCGTCCACAGATTCCCCTGCCAGATATGAGGCAGGCCGAGGATGGCGGGCTGGATGTGCTGACACCAGCTAATACGGAAAGGCCAGTGGCATCGGCCGGGCCGAAGATGGAAAACCAGAGGAAGGTTCGTAGTCGATTCAAAGTCTCTTGTCTGCAAAGTTTTCTGGATGGTAAAATAGGATATTTTGTAGCAAAAACAAAAACAAACAAAATGTCTGCTTACAGAATACATGTGTATGGGGCTGAAGGAGCAAAAATGTGGGACTTAGAAAACACAAAACAAAACAACCAGGATAAAGGGACCCGTGTTCATGGGGAGCTCCAAATTGAATCATCTCCTTGGATAGTACCTCAGAAACAATCACAATACCAGTTAAGGAGGTGTGGTTATTCATAGAGTTCAGAAGTGCTTGCTAGTCCTCCATGTGCCTCGAGGCCAGGATGTTGACAAGGAGAAAAACAGCAAGACTTCAAATGTCAGACAATTCACAGGGACAGAAAACTATATGGCATCCTGAGCAAAGTTTTGATGAAGTGATTAGTGATGTGTTGAAGACTAGATGTCCTTTGAGAGACGATAGGGCAGGCAGGTAACAACTGTGCCTTTGAAGGTTCTCTAAAGGGTGAATGGGAACTTTCACGGAGTGAGGAATTTCTAGGGAAAGCCTCCATGGTCTTGACCATCCACCTTCTTGCAACACAGCCTGTATAGATAGGTATTTCCATGTTTGCTAGTTGTTCTGAGGATTGCAATGGGCAGCGATTTCTTATGAGGGTGGACACCGTCAATTGCGAAGATGAATTCTAGAGACAAGGAATGTGAAATTATTGTTAGGTTCCATTAGAGTGTTTCTTTTTCTAAATTCGTCGTACATCCTTCTTCCACAGGGGACGTGCCATTGACACGCATGATGGAGGTCGGATGGCTGCTCACCACCAAGCACCCCGACGAATCACGTTCCTGTTGTGATGAGAGAGCAAATGAACAGATTTGTAAGGTAGAAAGCTGACCTTAATCACCTACTCCTGTTGTCTTCGATGATATCCCCACCTGAAATGTAATGCCCATTTCTAAGCTACCTCATCCATTCCCGGCTCAGAAGCTGGATTTCGCAAAGAAAACATTTCTCGTCCTTGGTCCTTGGTAGCTGTCCTAGAATCTCTTCCTATCTTTTTGATTACACTTTGTTGTTTGTGACTAATTTTCTCTTGTAAAAATGGCTTCGGTGTGAGCTGTAGCCACTATGTAGCTCATGACGGGGATCCCAACAGTCAAATTTCACGTTCCCAGTGAATCCAGCATTTCAAAGGGAAGGTCTACCTTGTATGTTAGAGACCAGGCCATCTATCTACTACATATCGACCCGGTGGCCAGAGAGCTCTTGATCTTATAACACAACTCTCAGTTGAGTGGCAGTGTCTTTATCTCCTGAGTGTCATCTGGTGTTCTGTGGCCTGGTGTGTTAACCTCTTTTTATGCACCTGGGATTTGGGTCTCCTTTCTCATATATTCCTGATCTGTGCGGAGAGTCCTTTCCTGTGCCAGTTTATTATTTTGTGAGTAGCCACGCTGCTGTGGTGGGCTGAGTTTCAGTTCTTGTCATCATGGCCTGTGTGTGTGTGTGTGTGTGTGTGTGTGTGTGTGTGTGTGTGTGTGTTGTATGTATTTGGGGTGGAGATTCCTAATGAGAAGAAGGAAGGATCTCCTTCCTTCTTGGACGAGCTTCTCACCAGTTACATCTTCTGATCCACTGATCTTCTGTCCTTCAGGAATGTTTGTTCTAAATATAAGGCTCCACTGAGGTACAAGACACTGTCAGTTCCAAAACTGTGTGATTAAGACAGACTCAAAATTCGGGAAGCTAAGTTGTGTACTTTGAGTGATGGAAGCAAACTGCCATGGAGTACCCGGTAGCCTCCTGTGTGCAGGGGCGCTGAACTTGGAGTGACATTCCCGGAGAAGTTTCAAGGATCAGGGATAGATAGCCCAGCAGGAGCAAACACCAGAGCCTAGAGAGGATCCAAGCACATCCATTGGAGAAATTCAAGGGACACGGCTCTTGAGACAGAGTGGGATTGAGCATGGAAATTGCTGTTCATAGTTCTTTGTGAGATTGAGTGCTAACAGGAGAGCTAAGGATGTCTCCAGTGTGTGTGTGTGTGTGCACTCCCTCAATGTCCAAGAACAGGGGAGCACTACTGGACAAAGGGGCAGCCTTAAGTATTTTGCCTGTCTGTCTTTACCAATGCAGAAACTCCAGAAGCATGTTGGTCTGTGATTGTTGCCATTCTTGAGGTCAAAGACAAACATGAATTTGCTGCCGAGTTATGGCATGCATTTATTCTCTATCTGCTGGGTTTCATGGTGGACATGTTTCAAATACAAATAGAAAAGTCACTTCCCATACATCCATTTTTTTTTTTTTTTTGTCTGCCTTTTGGGTTGTTTTGTTGTGTTTTGTTTCTCATTGCATTCGCGATAATTTTGTTGTGTCTGAAGGCAATTCATTCAACTTGCTTAGTTTATATCAGTCTGCCTTCAGCCAGTGTCAAGAATCAGCTTCTGTCTCATTCTCCTGACACCCTAGGTGACAATCTGCGAGGAAGGCTGACACGATGCCCAACTTCCAGTATGACTGGCATTCAGAAACGCCTATATGATAACACATCCTTGTACAATCTCTTTAGGACTTTGATTCCAGGACAAGTCTGAGCAAGAATTTGTTTGGTTAATATGCTCAAAGCCCATTAGTAGAAACCCAACAACCTCGTGAGGAGGAGCAAGAGAGATAAATACCTGGGTCAGTCAGGTGGAAATCTGTTTGTGTATGTGTCCCTTGTGTTGTCTGCATCCCCATAAGTGGGTGCTAGAAAATGTAGAGATGCCGAAGGCAGGAATGGCAAGATTTGCCCTGCATAACCTAGGTCTCCCTTTAGACTCCCTTCCATAATTAGTCATGTCATACATTCTGACAACAACAATTTGAGCCGTGTTTTCAGAAAAGGAAAGCAGCCTGACTAAACCTGTTCCGAATGACCCGTCCACAGATTCCCCCTGCCAGATATGAGGCAGGCCGAGGATGGCGGGCTGGATGTGCTGACACCAGCTAATACGGAAAGGCCAGTGGCATCGGCCGAAGCCAAAGATGGAAAACCAGAGGAAGGTTCGTAGTCGATTCAAAGTCTCTTGTCTGCAAAGTTTTCTGGATGGTAAAATAGGATATTTTGTAGCAAAAACAAAAACAAACAAAATGTCTGCTTACAGAATACATGTGTATGGGGCTGAAGGAGCAAAAATGTGGGACTTAGAAAACACAAAACAAAACAACCAGGATAAAGGGACCCGTGTTCATGGGGAGCTCCAAATTGAATCATCTCCTTGGATAGTACCTCAGAAACAATCACAATACCAGTTAAGGAGGTCTGGTTATTCATAGAGTTCAGAAGTGCTTGCTAGTCCTCCATGTGCCTCGAGGCCAGGATGTTGACAAGGAGAAAAACAGCAAGACTTCAAATGTCAGACAATTCACAGGGACAGAAAACTATATGGCATCCTGAGCAAAGTTTTGATGAAGTGATTAGTGATGTGTTGAAGACTAGATGTCCTTTGAGAGACGATAGGGCAGGCAGGTAACAACTGTGCCTTTGAAGGTTCTCTAAAGGGTGAATGGGAACTTTCACGGAGTGAGGAATTTCTAGGGAAAGCCTCCATGGTCTTGACCATCCACCTTCTTGCAACACAGCCTGTATAGATAGGTATTTCCATGTTTGCTAGTTGTTCTGAGGATTGCAATGGGCAGCGATTTCTTATGAGGGTGGACACCGTCAATTGCGAAGATGAATTCTAGAGACAAGGAATGTGAAATTATTGTTAGGTTCCATTAGAGTGTTTCTTTTTCTAAATTCGTCGTACATCCTTCTTCCACAGGGGACGTGCCATTGACACGCATGATGGAGGTCGGATGGCTGCTCACCACCAAGCACCCCGACGAATCACGTTCCTGTTGTGATGAGAGAGCAAATGAACAGATTTGTAAGGTAGAAAGCTGACCTTAATCACCTACTCCTGTTGTCTTCGATGATATCCCCACCTGAAATGTAATGCCCATTTCTAAGCTACCTCATCCATTCCCGGCTCAGAAGCTGGATTTCGCAAAGAAAACATTTCTCGTCTTGGTCCTTGGTAGCTGTCCTAGAATCTCTTCCTATCTTTTTGATTACACTTTGTTGTTTGTGACTAATTTTCTCTTGTAAAAATGGCTTCGGTGTGAGCTGTAGCCACTATGTAGCTCATGACGGGGATCCCAACAGTCAAATTTCACGTTCCCAGTGAATCCAGCATTTCAAAGGGAAGGTCTACCTTGTATGTTAGAGACCAGGCCATCTATCTACTACATATCGACCCGGTGGCCAGAGAGCTCTTGATCTTATAACACAACTCTCAGTTGAGTGGCAGTGTCTTTATCTCCTGAGTGTCATCTGGTGTCCTGTGGCCTGGTGTGTTAACCTCTTTTTATGCACCTGGGATTTGGGTCTCCTTTCTCATATATTCCTGATCTGTGCGGAGAGTCCTTTCCTGTGCCAGTTTATTATTTTGTGAGTAGCCACGCTGCTGTGGTGGGCTGAGTTTCAGTTCTTGTCATCATGGCCTGTGTGTGTGTGTGTGTGTGTGTGTGTGTGTGTGTGTGTGTGTGTGTATGTATTTGGGGTGGAGATTCCTAATGAGAAGAAGGAAGGATCTCCTTCCTTCTTGGACGAGCTTCTCACCAGTTACATCTTCTGATCCACTGATCTTCTGTCCTTCAGGAATGTTTGTTCTAAATATAAGGCTCCACTGAGGTACAAGACACTGTCAGTTCCAAAACTGTGTGATTAAGACAGACTCAAAATTCGGGAAGCTAAGTTGTGTACTTTGAGTGATGGAAGCAAACTGCCATGGAGTACCCGGTAGCCTCCTGTGTGCAGGGGCGCTGAACTTGGAGTGACATTCCCGGAGAAGTTTCAAGGATCAGGGATAGATAGCCCAGCAGGAGCAAACACCAGAGCCTAGAGAGGATCCAAGCACATCCATTGGAGAAATTCAAGGGACACGGCTCTTGAGACAGAGTGGGATTGAGCATGGAAATTGCTGTTCATAGTTCTTTGTGAGATTGAGTGCTAACAGGAGAGCTAAGGATGTCTCCAGTGTGTGTGTGTGTGTGCACTCCCTCAATGTCCAAGAACAGGGGAGCACTACTGGACAAAGGGGCAGCCTTAAGTATTTTGCCTGTCTGTCTTTACCAATGCAGAAACTCCAGAAGCATGTTGGTCTGTGATTGTTGCCATTCTTGAGGTCAAAGACAAACATGAATTTGCTGCCGAGTTATGGCATGCATTTATTCTCTATCTGCTGGGTTTCATGGTGGACATGTTTCAAATACAAATAGAAAAGTCACTTCCCATACATCCATTTTTTTTTTTTTTTTTTGTCTGCCTTTTGGGTTGTTTTGTTGTGTTTTGTTTCTCATTGCATTCGCGATAATTTTGTTGTGTCTGAAGGCAATTCATTCAACTTGCTTAGTTTATATCAGTCTGCCTTCAGCCAGTGTCAAGAATCAGCTTCTGTCTCATTCTCCTGACACCCTAGGTGACAATCTGCGAGGAAGGCTGACACGATGCCCTACTTCCAGTATGACTGGCATTCAGAAACGCCTATATGATAACACATCCTTGTACAATCTCTTTAGGACTTTGATTCCAGGACAAGTCTGAGCAAGAATTTGTTTGGTTAATATGCTCAAAGCCCATTAGTAGAAACCCAACAACCTCGTGAGGAGGAGCAAGAGAGATAAATACCTGGGTCAGTCAGGTGGAAATCTGTTTGTGTATGTGTCCCTTGTGTTGTCTGCATCCCCATAAGTGGGTGCTAGAAAATGTAGAGATGCCGAAGGCAGGAATGGCGAGATTTGCCCTGCATAACCTAGGTCTCCCTTTAGACTCCCTTCCATAATTAGTCAGGTCATACATTCTGACAACAACAATTTGAGCCGTGTTTTCAGAAAAGGAAAGCAGCCTGACTAAACCTGTTCCGAATGACCCGTCCACAGATTCCCCTGCCAGATATGAGGCAGGCCGAGGATGGCGGGCTGGATGTGCTGACACCAGCTAATACGGAAAGGCCAGTGGCATCGGCCGAAGCCAAAGATGGAAAACCAGAGGAAGGTTCGTAGTCGATTCAAAGTCTCTTGTCTGCAAAGTTTTCTGGATGGTAAAATAGGATATTTTGTAGCAAAAACAAAAACAAACAAAATGTCTGCTTACAGAATACATGTGTATGGGGCTGAAGGAGCAAAAATGTGGGACTTAGAAAACACAAAACAAAACAACCAGGATAAAGGGACCCGTGTTCATGGGGAGCTCCAAATTGAATCATCTCCTTGGATAGTACCTCAGAAACAATCACAATACCAGTTAAGGAGGTCTGGTTATTCATAGAGTTCAGAAGTGCTTGCTAGTCCTCCATGTGCCTCGAGGCCAGGATGTTGACAAGGAGAAAAACAGCAAGACTTCAAATGTCAGACAATTCACAGGGACAGAAAACTATATGGCATCCTGAGCAAAGTTTTGATGAAGTGATTAGTGATGTGTTGAAGACTAGATGTCCTTTGAGAGACGATAGGGCAGGCAGGTAACAACTGTGCCTTTGAAGGTTCTCTAAAGGGTGAATGGGAACTTTCACGGAGTGAGGAATTTCTAGGGAAAGCCTCCATGGTCTTGACCATCCACCTTCTTGCAACACAGCCTGTATAGATAGGTATTTCCATGTTTGCTAGTTGTTCTGAGGATTGCAATGGGCAGCGATTTCTTATGAGGGTGGACACCGTCAATTGCGAAGATGAATTCTAGAGACAAGGAATGTGAAATTATTGTTAGGTTCCATTAGAGTGTTTCTTTTTCTAAATTCGTCGTACATCCTTCTTCCACAGGGGACGTGCCATTGACACGCATGATGGAGGTCGGATGGCTGCTCACCACCAAGCACCCCGACGAATCACGTTCCTGTTGTGATGAGAGAGCAAATGAACAGATTTGTAAGGTAGAAAGCTGACCTTAATCACCTACTCCTGTTGTCTTCGATGATATCCCCACCTGAAATGTAATGCCCATTTCTAAGCTACCTCATCCATTCCCGGCTCAGAAGCTGGATTTCGCAAAGAAAACATTTCTCGTCTTGGTCCTTGGTAGCTGTCCTAGAATCTCTTCCTATCTTTTTGATTACACTTTGTTGTTTGTGACTAATTTTCTCTTGTAAAAATGGCTTCGGTGTGAGCTGTAGCCACTATGTAGCTCATGACGGGGATCCCAACAGTCAAATTTCACGTTCCCAGTGAATCCAGCATTTCAAAGGGAAGGTCTACCTTGTATGTTAGAGACCAGGCCATCTATCTACTACATATCGACCCGGTGGCCAGAGAGCTCTTGATCTTATAACACAACTCTCAGTTGAGTGGCAGTGTCTTTATCTCCTGAGTGTCATCTGGTGTCCTGTGGCCTGGTGTGTTAACCTCTTTTTATGCACCTGGGATTTGGGTCTCCTTTCTCATATATTCCTGATCTGTGCGGAGAGTCCTTTCCTGTGCCAGTTTATTATTTTGTGAGTAGCCACGCTGCTGTGGTGGGCTGAGTTTCAGTTCTTGTCATCATGGCCTGTGTGTGTGTGTGTGTGTGTGTGTGTGTGTGTGTGTGTGTGTGTGTGTTATGTATTTGGGGTGGAGATTCCTAATGAGAAGAAGGAAGGATCTCCTTCCTTCTTGGACGAGCTTCTCACCAGTTACATCTTCTGATCCACTGATCTTCTGTCCTTCAGGAATGTTTGTTCTAAATATAAGGCTCCACTGAGGTACAAGACACTGTCAGTTCCAAAACTGTGTGATTAAGACAGACTCAAAATTCGGGAAGCTAAGTTGTGTACTTTGAGTGATGGAAGCAAACTGCCATGGAGTACCCGGTAGCCTCCTGTGTGCAGGGGCGCTGAACTTGGAGTGACATTCCCGGAGAAGTTTCAAGGATCAGGGATAGATAGCCCAGCAGGAGCAAACACCAGAGCCTAGAGAGGATCCAAGCACATCCATTGGAGAAATTCAAGGGACACGGCTCTTGAGACAGAGTGGGATTGAGCATGGAAATTGCTGTTCATAGTTCTTTGTGAGATTGAGTGCTAACAGGAGAGCTAAGGATGTCTCCAGTGTGTGTGTGTGTGTGCACTCCCTCAATGTCCAAGAACAGGGGAGCACTACTGGACAAAGGGGCAGCCTTAAGTATTTTGCCTGTCTGTCTTTACCAATGCAGAAACTCCAGAAGCATGTTGGTCTGTGATTGTTGCCATTCTTGAGGTCAAAGACAAACATGAATTTGCTGCCGAGTTATGGCATGCATTTATTCTCTATCTGCTGGGTTTCATGGTGGACATGTTTCAAATACAAATAGAAAAGTCACTTCCCATACATCCATTTTTTTTTTTTTTTTGTCTGCCTTTTGGGTTGTTTTGTTGTGTTTTGTTTCTCATTGCATTCGCGATAATTTTGTTGTGTCTGAAGGCAATTCATTCAACTTGCTTAGTTTATATCAGTCTGCCTTCAGCCAGTGTCAAGAATCAGCTTCTGTCTCATTCTCCTGACACCCTAGGTGACAATCTGCGAGGAAGGCTGACACGATGCCCTACTTCCAGTATGACTGGCATTCAGAAACGCCTATATGATAACACATCCTTGTACAATCTCTTTAGGACTTTGATTCCAGGACAAGTCTGAGCAAGAATTTGTTTGGTTAATATGCTCAAAGCCCATTAGTAGAAACCCAACAACCTCGTGAGGAGGAGCAAGAGAGATAAATACCTGGGTCAGTCAGGTGGAAATCTGTTTGTGTATGTGTCCCTTGTGTTGTCTGCATCCCCATAAGTGGGTGCTAGAAAATGTAGAGATGCCGAAGGCAGGAATGGCGAGATTTGCCCTGCATAACCTAGGTCTCCCTTTAGACTCCCTTCCATAATTAGTCAGGTCATACATTCTGACAACAACAATTTGAGCCGTGTTTTCAGAAAAGGAAAGCAGCCTGACTAAACCTGTTCCGAATGACCCGTCCACAGATTCCCCTGCCAGATATGAGGCAGGCCGAGGATGGCGGGCTGGATGTGCTGACACCAGCTAATACGGAAAGGCCAGTGGCATCGGCCGAAAGATGGAAAACCAGAGGAAGGTTCGTAGTCGATTCAAAGTCTCTTGTCTGCAAAGTTTTCTGGATGGTAAAATAGGATATTTTGTAGCAAAAACAAAAACAAACAAAATGTCTGCTTACAGAATACATGTGTATGGGGCTGAAGGAGCAAAAATGTGGGACTTAGAAAACACAAAACAAAACAACCAGGATAAAGGGACCCGTGTTCATGGGGAGCTCCAAATTGAATCATCTCCTTGGATAGTACCTCAGAAACAATCACAATACCAGTTAAGGAGGTGTGGTTATTCATAGAGTTCAGAAGTGCTTGCTAGTCCTCCATGTGCCTCGAGGCCAGGATGTTGACAAGGAGAAAAACAGCAAGACTTCAAATGTCAGACAATTCACAGGGACAGAAAACTATATGGCATCCTGAGCAAAGTTTTGATGAAGTGATTAGTGATGTGTTGAAGACTAGATGTCCTTTGAGAGACGATAGGGCAGGCAGGTAACAACTGTGCCTTTGAAGGTTCTCTAAAGGGTGAATGGGAACTTTCACGGAGTGAGGAATTTCTAGGGAAAGCCTCCATGGTCTTGACCATCCACCTTCTTGCAACACAGCCTGTATAGATAGGTATTTCCATGTTTGCTAGTTGTTCTGAGGATTGCAATGGGCAGCGATTTCTTATGAGGGTGGACACCGTCAATTGCGAAGATGAATTCTAGAGACAAGGAATGTGAAATTATTGTTAGGTTCCATTAGAGTGTTTCTTTTTCTAAATTCGTCGTACATCCTTCTTCCACAGGGGACGTGCCATTGACACGCATGATGGAGGTCGGATGGCTGCTCACCACCAAGCACCCCGACGAATCACGTTCCTGTTGTGATGAGAGAGCAAATGAACAGATTTGTAAGGTAGAAAGCTGACCTTAATCACCTACTCCTGTTGTCTTCGATGATATCCCCACCTGAAATGTAATGCCCATTTCTAAGCTACCTCATCCATTCCCGGCTCAGAAGCTGGATTTCGCAAAGAAAACATTTCTCGTCTTGGTCCTTGGTAGCTGTCCTAGAATCTCTTCCTATCTTTTTGATTACACTTTGTTGTTTGTGACTAATTTTCTCTTGTAAAAATGGCTTCGGTGTGAGCTGTAGCCACTATGTAGCTCATGACGGGGATCCCAACAGTCAAATTTCACGTTCCCAGTGAATCCAGCATTTCAAAGGGAAGGTCTACCTTGTATGTTAGAGACCAGGCCATCTATCTACTACATATCGACCCGGTGGCCAGAGAGCTCTTGATCTTATAACACAACTCTCAGTTGAGTGGCAGTGTCTTTATCTCCTGAGTGTCATCTGGTGTCCTGTGGCCTGGTGTGTTAACCTCTTTTTATGCACCTGGGATTTGGGTCTCCTTTCTCATATATTCCTGATCTGTGCGGAGAGTCCTTTCCTGTGCCAGTTTATTATTTTGTGAGTAGCCACGCTGCTGTGGTGGGCTGAGTTTCAGTTCTTGTCATCATGGCCTGTGTGTGTGTGTGTGTGTGTGTGTGTGTGTGTGTGTGTGTGTGTGTGTGTATTATTTGGGGTGGAGATTCCTAATCAGAAGAAGGAAGGATCTCCTTCCTTCTTGGACGAGCTTCTCACCAGTTACATCTTCTGATCCACTGATCTTCTGTCCTTCAGGAATGTTTGTTCTAAATATAAGGCTCCACTGAGGTACAAGACACTGTCAGTTCCAAAACTGTGTGATTAAGACAGACTCAAAATTCGGGAAGCTAAGTTGTGTACTTTGAGTGATGGAAGCAAACTGCCATGGAGTACCCGGTAGCCTCCTGTGTGCAGGGGCGCTGAACTTGGAGTGACATTCCCGGAGAAGTTTCAAGGATCAGGGATAGATAGCCCAGCAGGAGCAAACACCAGAGCCTAGAGAGGATCCAAGCACATCCATTGGAGAAATTCAAGGGACACGGCTCTTGAGACAGAGTGGGATTGAGCATGGAAATTGCTGTTCATAGTTCTTTGTGAGATTGAGTGCTAACAGGAGAGCTAAGGATGTCTCCAGTGTGTGTGTGTGTGTGCACTCCCTCAATGTCCAAGAACAGGGGAGCACTACTGGACAAAGGGGCAGCCTTAAGTATTTTGCCTGTCTGTCTTTACCAATGCAGAAACTCCAGAAGCATGTTGGTCTGTGATTGTTGCCATTCTTGAGGTCAAAGACAAACATGAATTTGCTGCCGAGTTATGGCATGCATTTATTCTCTATCTGCTGGGTTTCATGGTGGACATGTTTCAAATACAAATAGAAAAGTCACTTCCCATACATCCATTTTTTTTTTTTTTTTGTCTGCCTTTTGGGTTGTTTTGTTGTGTTTTGTTTCTCATTGCATTCGCGATAATTTTGTTGTGTCTGAAGGCAATTCATTCAACTTGCTTAGTTTATATCAGTCTGCCTTCAGCCAGTGTCAAGAATCAGCTTCTGTCTCATTCTCCTGACACCCTAGGTGACAATCTGCGAGGAAGGCTGACACGATGCCCTACTTCCAGTATGACTGGCATTCAGAAACGCCTATATGATAACACATCCTTGTACAATCTCTTTAGGACTTTGATTCCAGGACAAGTCTGAGCAAGAATTTGTTTGGTTAATATGCTCAAAGCCCATTAGTAGAAACCCAACAACCTCGTGAGGAGGAGCAAGAGAGATAAATACCTGGGTCAGTCAGGTGGAAATCTGTTTGTGTATGTGTCCCTTGTGTTGTCTGCATCCCCATAAGTGGGTGCTAGAAAATGTAGAGATGCCGAAGGCAGGAATGGCGAGATTTGCCCTGCATAACCTAGGTCTCCCTTTAGACTCCCTTCCATAATTAGTCAGGTCATACATTCTGACAACAACAATTTGAGCCGTGTTTTCAGAAAAGGAAAGCAGCCTGACTAAACCTGTTCCGAATGACCCGTCCACAGATTCCCCTGCCAGATATGAGGCAGGCCGAGGATGGCGGGCTGGATGTGCTGACACCAGCTAATACGGAAAGGCCAGTGGCATCGGCCGAAGATGGAAAACCAGAGGAAGGTTCGTAGTCGATTCAAAGTCTCTTGTCTGCAAAGTTTTCTGGATGGTAAAATAGGATATTTTGTAGCAAAAACAAAAACAAACAAAATGTCTGCTTACAGAATACATGTGTATGGGGCTGAAGGAGCAAAAATGTGGGACTTAGAAAACACAAAACAAAACAACCAGGATAAAGGGACCCGTGTTCATGGGGAGCTCCAAATTGAATCATCTCCTTGGATAGTACCTCAGAAACAATCACAATACCAGTTAAGGAGGTGTGGTTATTCATAGAGTTCAGAAGTGCTTGCTAGTCCTCCATGTGCCTCGAGGCCAGGATGTTGACAAGGAGAAAAACAGCAAGACTTCAAATGTCAGACAATTCACAGGGACAGAAAACTATATGGCATCCTGAGCAAAGTTTTGATGAAGTGATTAGTGATGTGTTGAAGACTAGATGTCCTTTGAGAGACGATAGGGCAGGCAGGTAACAACTGTGCCTTTGAAGGTTCTCTAAAGGGTGAATGGGAACTTTCACGGAGTGAGGAATTTCTAGGGAAAGCCTCCATGGTCTTGACCATCCACCTTCTTGCAACACAGCCTGTATAGATAGGTATTTCCATGTTTGCTAGTTGTTCTGAGGATTGCAATGGGCAGCGATTTCTTATGAGGGTGGACACCGTCAATTGCGAAGATGAATTCTAGAGACAAGGAATGTGAAATTATTGTTAGGTTCCATTAGAGTGTTTCTTTTTCTAAATTCGTCGTACATCCTTCTTCCACAGGGGACGTGCCATTGACACGCATGATGGAGGTCGGATGGCTGCTCACCACCAAGCACCCCGACGAATCACGTTCCTGTTGTGATGAGAGAGCAAATGAACAGATTTGTAAGGTAGAAAGCTGACCTTAATCACCTACTCCTGTTGTCTTCGATGATATCCCCACCTGAAATGTAATGCCCATTTCTAAGCTACCTCATCCATTCCCGGCTCAGAAGCTGGATTTCGCAAAGAAAACATTTCTCGTCTTGGTCCTTGGTAGCTGTCCTAGAATCTCTTCCTATCTTTTTGATTACACTTTGTTGTTTGTGACTAATTTTCTCTTGTAAAAATGGCTTCGGTGTGAGCTGTAGCCACTATGTAGCTCATGACGGGGATCCCAACAGTCAAATTTCACGTTCCCAGTGAATCCAGCATTTCAAAGGGAAGGTCTACCTTGTATGTTAGAGACCAGGCCATCTATCTACTACATATCGACCCGGTGGCCAGAGAGCTCTTGATCTTATAACACAACTCTCAGTTGAGTGGCAGTGTCTTTATCTCCTGAGTGTCATCTGGTGTCCTGTGGCCTGGTGTGTTAACCTCTTTTTATGCACCTGGGATTTGGGTCTCCTTTCTCATATATTCCTGATCTGTGCGGAGAGTCCTTTCCTGTGCCAGTTTATTATTTTGTGAGTAGCCACGCTGCTGTGGTGGGCTGAGTTTCAGTTCTTGTCATCATGGCCTGTGTGTGTGTGTGTGTGTGTGTGTGTGTGTGTGTGTGTGTGTGTGTGTATGTATTTGGGGTGGAGATTCCTAATGAGAAGAAGGAAGGATCTCCTTCCTTCTTGGACGAGCTTCTCACCAGTTACATCTTCTGATCCACTGATCTTCTGTCCTTCAGGAATGTTTGTTCTAAATATAAGGCTCCACTGAGGTACAAGACACTGTCAGTTCCAAAACTGTGTGATTAAGACAGACTCAAAATTCGGGAAGCTAAGTTGTGTACTTTGAGTGATGGAAGCAAACTGCCATGGAGTACCCGGTAGCCTCCTGTGTGCAGGGGCGCTGAACTTGGAGTGACATTCCCGGAGAAGTTTCAAGGATCAGGGATAGATAGCCCAGCAGGAGCAAACACCAGAGCCTAGAGAGGATCCAAGCACATCCATTGGAGAAATTCAAGGGACACGGCTCTTGAGACAGAGTGGGATTGAGCATGGAAATTGCTGTTCATAGTTCTTTGTGAGATTGAGTGCTAACAGGAGAGCTAAGGATGTCTCCAGTGTGTGTGTGTGTGTGCACTCCCTCAATGTCCAAGAACAGGGGAGCACTACTGGACAAAGGGGCAGCCTTAAGTATTTTGCCTGTCTGTCTTTACCAATGCAGAAACTCCAGAAGCATGTTGGTCTGTGATTGTTGCCATTCTTGAGGTCAAAGACAAACATGAATTTGCTGCCGAGTTATGGCATGCATTTATTCTCTATCTGCTGGGTTTCATGGTGGACATGTTTCAAATACAAATAGAAAAGTCACTTCCCATACATCCATTTTTTTTTTTTTTTGTCTGCCTTTTGGGTTGTTTTGTTGTGTTTTGTTTCTCATTGCATTCGCGATAATTTTGTTGTGTCTGAAGGCAATTCATTCAACTTGCTTAGTTTATATCAGTCTGCCTTCAGCCAGTGTCAAGAATCAGCTTCTGTCTCATTCTCCTGACACCCTAGGTGACAATCTGCGAGGAAGGCTGACACGATGCCCTACTTCCAGTATGACTGGCATTCAGAAACGCCTATATGATAACACATCCTTGTACAATCTCTTTAGGACTTTGATTCCAGGACAAGTCTGAGCAAGAATTTGTTTGGTTAATATGCTCAAAGCCCATTAGTAGAAACCCAACAACCTCGTGAGGAGGAGCAAGAGAGATAAATACCTGGGTCAGTCAGGTGGAAATCTGTTTGTGTATGTGTCCCTTGTGTTGTCTGCATCCCCATAAGTGGGTGCTAGAAAATGTAGAGATGCCGAAGGCAGGAATGGCGAGATTTGCCCTGCATAACCTAGGTCTCCCTTTAGACTCCCTTCCATAATTAGTCAGGTCATACATTCTGACAACAACAATTTGAGCCGTGTTTTCAGAAAAGGAAAGCAGCCTGACTAAACCTGTTCCGAATGACCCGTCCACAGATTCCCCTGCCAGATATGAGGCAGGCCGAGGATGGCGGGCTGGATGTGCTGACACCAGCTAATACGGAAAGGCCAGTGGCATCGGCCGAAGATGGAAAACCAGAGGAAGGTTCGTAGTCGATTCAAAGTCTCTTGTCTGCAAAGTTTTCTGGATGGTAAAATAGGATATTTTGTAGCAAAAACAAAAACAAACAAAATGTCTGCTTACAGAATACATGTGTATGGGGCTGAAGGAGCAAAAATGTGGGACTTAGAAAACACAAAACAAAACAACCAGGATAAAGGGACCCGTGTTCATGGGGAGCTCCAAATTGAATCATCTCCTTGGATAGTACCTCAGAAACAATCACAATACCAGTTAAGGAGGTGTGGTTATTCATAGAGTTCAGAAGTGCTTGCTAGTCCTCCATGTGCCTCGAGGCCAGGATGTTGACAAGGAGAAAAACAGCAAGACTTCAAATGTCAGACAATTCACAGGGACAGAAAACTATATGGCATCCTGAGCAAAGTTTTGATGAAGTGATTAGTGATGTGTTGAAGACTAGATGTCCTTTGAGAGACGATAGGGCAGGCAGGTAACAACTGTGCCTTTGAAGGTTCTCTAAAGGGTGAATGGGAACTTTCACGGAGTGAGGAATTTCTAGGGAAAGCCTCCATGGTCTTGACCATCCACCTTCTTGCAACACAGCCTGTATAGATAGGTATTTCCATGTTTGCTAGTTGTTCTGAGGATTGCAATGGGCAGCGATTTCTTATGAGGGTGGACACCGTCAATTGCGAAGATGAATTCTAGAGACAAGGAATGTGAAATTATTGTTAGGTTCCATTAGAGTGTTTCTTTTTCTAAATTCGTCGTACATCCTTCTTCCACAGGGGACGTGCCATTGACACGCATGATGGAGGTCGGATGGCTGCTCACCACCAAGCACCCCCGACGAATCACGTTCCTGTTGTGATGAGAGAGCAAATGAACAGATTTGTAAGGTAGAAAGCTGACCTTAATCACCTACTCCTGTTGTCTTCGATGATATCCCCACCTGAAATGTAATGCCCATTTCTAAGCTACCTCATCCATTCCCGGCTCAGAAGCTGGATTTCGCAAAGAAAACATTTCTCGTCTTGGTCCTTGGTAGCTGTCCTAGAATCTCTTCCTATCTTTTTGATTACACTTTGTTGTTTGTGACTAATTTTCTCTTGTAAAAATGGCTTCGGTGTGAGCTGTAGCCACTATGTAGCTCATGACGGGGATCCCAACAGTCAAATTTCACGTTCCCAGTGAATCCAGCATTTCAAAGGGAAGGTCTACCTTGTATGTTAGAGACCAGGCCATCTATCTACTACATATCGACCCGGTGGCCAGAGAGCTCTTGATCTTATAGCACAACTCTCAGTTGAGTGGCAGTGTCTTTATCTCCTGAGTGTCATCTGGTGTCCTGTGGCCTGGTGTGTTAACCTCTTTTTATGCACCTGGGATTTGGGTCTCCTTTCTCATATATTCCTGATCTGTGCGGAGAGTCCTTTCCTGTGCCAGTTTATTATTTTGTGAGTAGCCACGCTGCTGTGGTGGGCTGAGTTTCAGTTCTTGTCATCATGGCCTGTGTGTGTGTGTGTGTGTGTGTGTGTGTGTGTGTGTGTGTGTGTGTGTATTTGGGGTGGAGATTCCTAATCAGAAGAAGGAAGGATCTCCTTCCTTCTTGGACGAGCTTCTCACCAGTTACATCTTCTGATCCACTGATCTTCTGTCCTTCAGGAATGTTTGTTCTAAATATAAGGCTCCACTGAGGTACAAGACACTGTCAGTTCCAAAACTGTGTGATTAAGGCAGACTCAAAATTCGGGAAGCTAAGTTGTGTACTTTGAGTGATGGAAGCAAACTGCCATGGAGTACCCGGTAGCCTCCTGTGTGCAGGGGCGCTGAACTTGGAGTGACATTCCCGGAGAAGTTTCAAGGATCAGGGATAGATAGCCCAGCAGGAGCAAACACCAGAGCCTAGAGAGGATCCCAGCACATCCATTGGAGAAATTCAAGGGACACGGCTCTTGAGACAGAGTGGGATTGAGCATGGAAATTGCTGTTCATAGTTCTTTGTGAGATTGAGTGCTAACAGGAGAGCTAAGGATGTCTCCAGTGTGTGTGTGTGTGTGCACTCCCTCAATGTCCAAGAACAGGGGAGCACTACTGGACAAAGGGGCAGCCTTAAGTATTTTGCCTGTCTGTCTTTACCAATGCAGAAACTCCAGAAGCATGTTGGTCTGTGATTGTTGCCATTCTCGAGGTCAAAGACAAACATGAATTTGCTGCCAAGTTATGGCATGCATTTATTCTCAATCTGCTGGGTTTCATGCTGGACATGTTTCAAATACAAATAGAAAAGTCACTTCCCTTACATGTCCATTTTTTTTTTTTTTGTCTGCCTTTTGGGTTGTTTTGTTGTGTTTTGTTTCTCATTGCATTCGCGATAATTTTGTTGTGTCTGAAGGCAATTCATTCAACTTGCTTAGTTTATATCAGTCTGCCTTCAGCCAGTGTCAAGAATCAGCTTCTGTCTCATTCTCCTGACACCCTAGGTGACAATCTGCGAGGAAGGCTGACACGATGCCCAACTTCCAGTATGACTGGCATTCAGAAACGCCTATATGATAACACATCCTTGTACAATCTCTTTAGGACTTTGATTCCAGGACAAGTCTGAGCAAGAATTTGTTTGGTTAATATGCTCAAAGCCCATTAGTAGAAACCCAACAACCTCGTGAGGAGGAGCAAGAGAGATAAATACCTGGGTCAGTCAGGTGGAAATCTGTTTGTGTATGTGTCCCTTGTGTTGTCTGCATCCCCATAAGTGGGTGCTAGAAAATGTAGAGATGCCGAAGGCAGGAATGGCGAGATTTGCCCTGCATAACCTAGGTCTCCCTTTAGACTCCCTTCCATAATTAGTCAGGTCATACATTCTGACAACAACAATTTGAGCCGTGTTTTCAGAAAAGGAAAGCAGCCTGACTAAACCTGTTCCGAATGACCCGTCCACAGATTCCCCTGCCAGATATGAGGCAGGCCGAGGATGGCGGGCTGGATGTGCTGACACCAGCTAATACGGAAAGGCCAGTGGCATCGGCCGAAGATGGAAAACCAGAGGAAGGTCCGTAGTCTATTCAAAGTCTCTTGTCTGCAAAGTTTTCTGGATGGTAAAATAGGATATTTTGTAGCAAAAACAAAAACAAACAAAATGTCTGCTTACAGAATACATGTGTATGGGGCTGAAGGAGCAAAAATGTGGGACTTAGAAAACACAAAACAAAACAACCAGGATAAAGGGACCCGTGTTCATGGGGAGCTCCAAATTGAATCATCTCCTTGGATAGTACCTCAGAAACAATCACAATACCAGTTAAGGAGGTGTGGTTATTCATAGAGTTCAGAAGTGCTTGCTAGTCCTCCATGTGCCTCGAGGCCAGGATGTTGACAAGGAGAAAAACAGCAAGACTTCAAATGTCAGACAATTCACAGGGACAGAAAACTATATGGCATCCTGAGCAAAGTTTTGATGAAGTGATTAGTGATGTGTTGAAGACTAGATGTCCTTTGAGAGACGATAGGGCAGGCAGGTAACAACTGTGCCTTTGAAGGTTCTCTAAAGGGTGAATGGGAACTTTCACGGAGTGAGGAATTTCTAGGGAAAGCCTCCATGGTCTTGACCATCCACCTTCTTGCAACACAGCCTGTGTAGATAGGTATTTCCATGTTTGCTAGTTGTTCTGAGGATTGCAATGGGCAGCGATTTCTTATGAGGGTGGACACCGTCAATTGCGAAGATGAATTCTAGAGACAAGGAATGTGAAATTATTGTTAGGTTCCATTAGAGTGTTTCTTTTTCTAAATTCGTCGTACATCCTTCTTCCACAGGGGACGTGCCATTGACACGCATGATGGAGGTCGGATGGCTGCTCACCACCAAGCACCCCGACGAATCACGTTCCTGTTGTGATGAGAGAGCAAATGAACAGATTTGTAAGGTAGAAAGCTGACCTTAATCACCTACTCCTGTTGTCTTCGATGATATCCCCACCTGAAATGTAATGCCCATTTCTAAGCTACCTCATCCATTCCCGGCTCAGAAGCTGGATTTCGCAAAGAAAACATTTCTCGTCTTGGTCCTTGGTAGCTGTCCTAGAATCTCTTCCTATCTTTTTGATTACACTTTGTTGTTTGTGACTAATTTTCTCTTGTAAAAATGGCTTCGGTGTGAGCTGTAGCCACTATGTAGCTCATGACGGGGATCCCAACAGTCAAATTTCACGTTCCCAGTGAATCCAGCATTTCAAAGGGAAGGTCTACCTTGTATGTTAGAGACCAGGCCATCTATCTACTACATATCGACCCGGTGGCCAGAGAGCTCTTGATCTTATAGCACAACTCTCAGTTGAGTGGCAGTGTCTTTATCTCCTGAGTGTCATCTGGTGTCCTGTGGCCTGGTGTGTTAACCTCTTTTTATGCACCTGGGATTTGGGTCTCCTTTCTCATATATTCCTGATCTGTGCGGAGAGTCCTTTCCTGTGCCAGTTTATTATTTTGTGAGTAGCCACGCTGCTGTGGTGGGCTGAGTTTCAGTTCTTGTCATCATGGCCTGTGTGTGTGTGTGTGTGTGTGTGTGTGTGTGTGTGTGTGTGTGTGTGTATTTTGGGGTGGAGATTCCTAATCAGAAGAAGGAAGGATCTCCTTCCTTCTTGGACGAGCTTCTCACCAGTTACATCTTCTGATCCACTGATCTTCTGTCCTTCAGGAATGTTTGTTCTAAATATAAGGCTCCACTGAGGTACAAGACACTGTCAGTTCCAAAACTGTGTGATTAAGGCAGACTCAAAATTCGGGAAGCTAAGTTGTGTACTTTGAGTGATGGAAGCAAACTGCCATGGAGTACCCGGTAGCCTCCTGTGTGCAGGGGCGCTGAACTTGGAGTGACATTCCCGGAGAAGTTTCAAGGATCAGGGATAGATAGCCCAGCAGGAGCAAACACCAGAGCCTAGAGAGGATCCCAGCACATCCATTGGAGAAATTCAAGGGACACGGCTCTTGAGACAGAGTGGGATTGAGCATGGAAATTGCTGTTCATAGTTCTTTGTGAGATTGAGTGCTAACAGGAGAGCTAAGGATGTCTCCAGTGTGTGTGTGTGTGTGCACTCCCTCAATGTCCAAGAACAGGGGAGCACTACTGGACAAAGGGGCAGCCTTAAGTATTTTGCCTGTCTGTCTTTACCAATGCAGAAACTCCAGGAGCATGTTGGTCTGTGATTGTTGCCATTCTCGAGGTCAAAGACAAACATGAATTTGCTGCCGAGTTATGGCATGCATTTATTCTCAATCTGCTGGGTTTCATGGTGGACATGTTTCAAATACAAATAGAAAAGTCACTTCCCATACATCCATTTTTTTTTTTTTTGTCTGCCTTTTGGGTTGTTTTGTTGTGTTTTGTTTCTCATTGCATTCGCGATAATTTTGTTGTGTCTGAAGGCAATTCATTCAACTTGCTTAGTTTATATCAGTCTGCCTTCAGCCAGTGTCAAGAATCAGCTTCTGTCTCATTCTCCTGACACCCTAGGTGACAATCTGCGAGGAAGGCTGACACGATGCCCAACTTCCAGTATGACTGGCATTCAGAAACGCCTATATGATAACACATCCTTGTACAATCTCTTTAGGACTTTGATTCCAGGACAAGTCTGAGCAAGAATTTGTTTGGTTAATATGCTCAAAGCCCATTAGTAGAAACCCAACAACCTCGTGAGGAGGAGCAAGAGAGATAAATACCTGGGTCAGTCAGGTGGAAATCTGTTTGTGTATGTGTCCCTTGTGTTGTCTGCATCCCCATAAGTGGGTGCTAGAAAATGTAGAGATGCCGAAGGCAGGAATGGCGAGATTTGCCCTGCATAACCTAGGTCTCCCTTTAGACTCCCTTCCATAATTAGTCAGGTCATACATTCTGACAACAACAATTTGAGCCGTGTTTTCAGAAAAGGAAAGCAGCCTGACTAAACCTGTTCCGAATGACCCGTCCACAGATTCCCCTGCCAGATATGAGGCAGGCCGAGGATGGCGGGCTGGATGTGCTGACACCAGCTAATACGGAAAGGCCAGTGGCATCGGCCGAAGATGGAAAACCAGAGGAAGGTCCGTAGTCTATTCAAAGTCTCTTGTCTTCAAAGTTTTCTGGATGGTAAAATAGGATATTTTGTAGCAAAAACAAAAACAAACAAAATGTCTGCTTACAGAATACATGTGTATGGGGCTGAAGGAGCAAAAATGTGGGACTTAGAAAACACAAAACAAAACAACCAGGATAAAGGGACCCGTGTTCATGGGGAGCTCCAAATTGAATCATCTCCTTGGATAGTACCTCAGAAACAATCACAATACCAGTTAAGGAGGTGTGGTTATTCATAGAGTTCAGAAGTGCTTGCTAGTCCTCCATGTGCCTCGAGGCCAGGATGTTGACAAGGAGAAAAACAGCAAGACTTCAAATGTCAGACAATTCACAGGGACAGAAAACTATATGGCATCCTGAGCAAAGTTTTGATGAAGTGATTAGTGATGTGTTGAAGACTAGATGTCCTTTGAGAGACGATAGGGCAGGCAGGTAACAACTGTGCCTTTGAAGGTTCTCTAAAGGGTGAATGGGAACTTTCACGGAGTGAGGAATTTCTAGGGAAAGCCTCCATGGTCTTGACCATCCACCTTCTTGCAACACAGCCTGTGTAGATAGGTATTTCCATGTTTGCTAGTTGTTCTGAGGATTGCAATGGGCAGCGATTTCTTATGAGGGTGGACACCGTCAATTGCGAAGATGAATTCTAGAGACAAGGAATGTGAAATTATTGTTAGGTTCCATTAGAGTGTTTCTTTTTCTAAATTCGTCGTACATCCTTCTTCCACAGGGGACGTGCCATTGACACGCATGATGGAGGTCGGATGGCTGCTCACCACCAAGCACCCCGACGAATCACGTTCCTGTTGTGATGAGAGAGCAAATGAACAGATTTGTAAGGTAGAAAGCTGACCTTAATCACCTACTCCTGTTGTCTTCGATGATATCACCACCTGAAATGTAATGCCCATTTCTAAGCTACCTCATCCATTCCCGGCTCAGAAGCTGGATTTCGCAAAGAAAACATTTCTCGTCTTGGTCCTTGGTAGCTGTCCTAGAATCTCTTCCTATCTTTTTGATTACACTTTGTTGTTTGTGACTAATTTTCTCTTGTAAAAATGGCTTCGGTGTGAGCTGTAGCCACTATGTAGCTCATGACGGGGATCCCAACAGTCAAATTTCACGTTCCCAGTGAATCCAGCATTTCAAAGGGAAGGTCTACCTTGTATGTTAGAGACCAGGCCATCTATCTACTACATATCGACCCGGTGGCCAGAGAGCTCTTGATCTTATAGCACAACTCTCAGTTGAGTGGCAGTGTCTTTATCTCCTGAGTGTCATCTGGTGTCCTGTGGCCTGGTGTGTTAACCTCGTTTTATGCACCTGGGATTTGGGTCTCCTTTCTCATATATTCCTGATCTGTGCGGAGAGTCCTTTCCTGTGCCAGTTTATTATTTTGTGAGTAGCCACGCTGCTGTGGTGGGCTGAGTTTCAGTTCTTGTCATCATGGCCTGTGTGTGTGTGTGTGTGTGTGTGTGTGTGTGTGTGTGTGTGTGTGTGATTTGGGGTGGAGATTCCTAATCAGAAGAAGGAAGGATCTCCTTCCTTCTTGGACGAGCTTCTCACCAGTTACATCTTCTGATCCACTGATCTTCTGTCCTTCAGGAATGTTTGTTCTAAATATAAGGCTCCACTGAGGTACAAGACACTGTCAGTTCCAAAACTGTGTGATTAAGGCAGACTCAAAATTCGGGAAGCTAAGTTGTGTACTTTGAGTGATGGAAGCAAACTGCCATGGAGTACCCGGTAGCCTCCTGTGTGCAGGGGCGCTGAACTTGGAGTGACATTCCCGGAGAAGTTTCAAGGATCAGGGATAGATAGCCCAGCAGGAGCAAACACCAGAGCCTAGAGAGGATCCCAGCACATCCATTGGAGAAATTCAAGGGACACGGCTCTTGAGACAGAGTGGGATTGAGCATGGAAATTGCTGTTCAGAGTTCTTTGTGAGATTGAGTGCTAACAGGAGAGCTAAGGATGTCTCCAGTGTGTGTGTGTGTGTGCACTCCCTCAATGTCCAAGAACAGGGGAGCACTACTGGACAAAGGGGCAGCCTTAAGTATTTTGCCTGTCTGTCTTTACCAATGCAGAAACTCCAGGAGCATGTTGGTCTGTGATTGTTGCCATTCTCGAGGTCAAAGACAAACATGAATTTTCTGCCAAGTTATGGCATGCATTTATTCTCAATCTGCCGGGTTTCATGCTGGACATGTTTCAAATACAAATAGAAAAGTCACTTCCCTTACATGTCCATTTTTTTTTTTTTTGTCTGCCTTTTCGGTTGTTTTGTTGTGTTTTGTTTCTCATTGCATTCGCGATAATTTTGTTGTGTCTGAAGGCAATTCATTCAACTTGCTTAGTTTATATCAGTCTGCCTACAGCCAGTGTCAAGAATCAGCTTCTGTCTCATTCTCCTGACACCCTAGGTGACAATCTGCGAGGAAGGCTGACACGATGCCCAACTTCCAGTATGACTGGCATTCAGAAACGCCTATATGATAACACATCCTTGTACAATCTCTTTAGGACTTTGATTCCAGGACAAGTCTGGGCAAGAATTTGTTTGGTTAATATGCTCAAAGCCCATTAGTAGAAACCCAACAACCTCGTGAGGAGGAGCAAGAGAGATAAATACCTGGGTCAGTCAGGTGGAAATCTGTTTGTGTATGTGTCCCTTGTGTTGTCTGCATCCCCATAAGTGGGTGCTAGAAAATGTAGAGATGCCGAAGGCAGGAATGGCGAGATTTGCCCTGCATAACCTAGGTCTCCCTTTAGACTCCCTTCCATAATTAGTCAGGTCATACATTCTGACAACAACAATTTGAGCCGTGTTTTCAGAAAAGGAAAGCAGCCTGACTAAACCTGTTCCGAATGACCCGTCCACAGATTCCCCTGCCAGATATGAGGCAGGCCGAGGATGGCGGGCTGGATGTGCTGACACCAGCTAATACGGAAAGGCCAGTGGCATCGGCCGAAGATGGAAAACCAGAGGAAGGTCCGTAGTCTATTCAAAGTCTCTTGTCTTTAAAGTTTTCTGGATGGTAAAATAGGATATTTTGTAGCAAAAACAAAAACAAACAAAATGTCTGCTTACAGAATACATGTGTATGGGGCTGAAGGAGCAAAAATGTGGGACTTAGAAAACACAAAACAAAACAACCAGGATAAAGGGACCCGTGTTCATGGGGAGCTCCAAATTGAATCATCTCCTTGGATAGTACCTCAGAAACAATCACAATACCAGTTAAGGAGGTGTGGTTATTCATAGAGTTCAGAAGTGCTTGCTAGTCCTCCATGTGCCTCGAGGCCAGGATGTTGACAAGGAGAAAAACAGCAAGACTTCAAATGTCAGACAATTCACAGGGACAGAAAACTATATGGCATCCTGAGCAAAGTTTTGATGAAGTGATTAGTGATGTGTTGAAGACTAGATGTCCTTTGAGAGACGATAGGGCAGGCAGGTAACAACTGTGCCTTTGAAGGTTCTCTAAAGGGTGAATGGGAACTTTCACGGAGTGAGGAATTTCTAGGGAAAGCCTCCATGGTCTTGACCATCCACCTTCTTGCAACACAGCCTGTGTAGATAGGTATTTCCATGTTTGCTAGTTGTTCTGAGGATTGCAATGGGCAGCGATTTCTTATGAGGGTGGACACCGTCAATTGCGAAGATGAATTCTAGAGACAAGGAATGTGAAATTATTGTTAGGTTCCATTAGAGTGTTTCTTTTTCTAAATTCGTCGTACATCCTTCTTCCACAGGGGACGTGCCATTGACACGCATGATGGAGGTCGGATGGCTGCTCACCACCAAGCACCCCGACGAATCACGTTCCTGTTGTGATGAGAGAGCAAATGAACAGATTTGTAAGGTAGAAAGCTGACCTTAATCACCTACTCCTGTTGTCTTCGATGATATCACCACCTGAAATGTAATGCCCATTTCTAAGCTACCTCATCCATTCCCGGCTCAGAAGCTGGATTTCGCAAAGAAAACATTTCTCGTCTTGGTCCTTGGTAGCTGTCCTAGAATCTCTTCCTATCTTTTTGATTACACTTTGTTGTTTGTGACTAATTTTCTCTTGTAAAAATGGCTTCGGTGTGAGCTGTAGCCACTATGTAGCTCATGACGGGGATCCCAACAGTCAAATTTCACGTTCCCAGTGAATCCAGCATTTCAAAGGGAAGGTCTACCTTGTATGTTAGAGACCAGGCCATCTATCTACTACATATCGACCCGGTGGCCAGAGAGCTCTTGATCTTATAGCACAACTCTCAGTTGAGTGGCAGTGTCTTTATCTCCTAAGTGTCATCTGGTGTCCTGTGGCCTGGTGTGTTAACCTCGTTTTATGCACCTGGGATTTGGGTCTCCTTTCTCATATATTCCTGATCTGTGCGGAGAGTCCTTTCCTGTGCCAGTTTATTATTTTGTGAGTAGCCACGCTGCTGTGGTGGGCTGAGTTTCAGTTCTTGTCATCATGGCCTGTGTGTGTGTGTGTGTGTGTGTGTGTGTGTGTGTGTGTGTGTGTGTATTTGGGGTGGAGATTCCTAATCAGAAGAAGGAAGGATCTCCTTCCTTCTTGGACGAGCTTCTCACCAGTTACATCTTCTGATCCACTGATCTTCTGTCCTTCAGGAATGTTTGTTCTAAATATAAGGCTCCACTGAGGTACAAGACACTGTCAGTTCCAAAACTGTGTGATTAAGGCAGACTCAAAATTCGGGAAGCTAAGTTGTGTACTTTGAGTGATGGAAGCAAACTGCCATGGAGTACCCGGTAGCCTCCTGTGTGCAGGGGCGCTGAACTTGGAGTGACATTCCCGGAGAAGTTTCAAGGATCAGGGATAGATAGCCCAGCAGGAGCAAACACCAGAGCCTAGAGAGGATCCCAGCACATCCATTGGAGAAATTCAAGGGACACGGCTCTTGAGACAGAGTGGGATTGAGCATGGAAATTGCTGTTCATAGTTCTTTGTGAGATTGAGTGCTAACAGGAGAGCTAAGGATGTCTCCAGTGTGTGTGTGTGTGTGCACTCCCTCAATGTCCAAGAACAGGGGAGCACTACTGGACAAAGGGGCAGCCTTAAGTATTTTGCCTGTCTGTCTTTACCAATGCAGAAACTCCAGGAGCATGTTGGTCTGTGATTGTTGCCATTCTCGAGGTCAAAGACAAACATGAATTTGCTGCCGAGTTATGGCATGCATTTATTCTCAATCTGCCGGGTTTCATGCTGGACATGTTTCAAATACAAATAGAAAAGTCACTTCCCTTACATGTCCATTTTTTTTTCTTTGTCTGCCTTTTCGGTTGTATTGTTGTGTTTTGTTTCTCATTGCATTCGCGATAATTTTGTTGTGTCTGAAGGCAATTCATTCAACTTGCTTAGTTTATATCAGTCTGCCTACAGCCAGTGTCAAGAATCAGCTTCTGTCTCATTCTCCTGACACCCTAGGTGACAATCTGCGAGGAAGGCTGACACGATGCCCAACTTCCAGTATGACTGGCATTCAGAAACGCCTATATGATAACACATCCTTGTACAATCTCTTTAGGACTTTGATTCCAGGACAAGTCTGAGCAAGAATTTGTTTGGTTAATATGCTCAAAGCCCATTAGTAGAAACCCAACAACCTCGTAAGGAGGAGCAAGAGAGATAAATACCTGGGTCAGTCAGGTGGAAATCTGTTTGTGTATGTGTCCCTTGTGTTGTCTGCATCCCCATAAGTGGGTGCTAGAAAATGTAGAGATGCCGAAGGCAGGAATGGCGAGATTTGCCCTGCATAACCTAGGTCTCCCTTTAGACTCCCTTCCATAATTAGTCAGGTCATACATTCTGACAACAACAATTTGAGCCGTGTTTTCAGAAAAGGAAAGCAGCCTGACTAAACCTGTTCCGAATGACCCGTCCACAGATTCCCCTGCCAGATATGAGGCAGGCCGAGGATGGCGGGCTGGATGTGCTGACACCAGCTAATACGGAAAGGCCAGTGGCATCGGCCGAAGATGGAAAACCAGAGGAAGGTCCGTAGTCTATTCAAAGTCTCTTGTCTTTAAAGTTTTCTGGATGGTAAAATAGGATATTTTGTAGCAAAAACAAAAACAAACAAAATGTCTGCTTACAGAATACATGTGTATGGGGCTGAAGGAGCAAAAATGTGGGACTTAGAAAACACAAAACAAAACAACCAGGATAAAGGGACCCGTGTTCATGGGGAGCTCCAAATTGAATCATCTCCTTGGATAGTACCTCAGAAACAATCACAATACCAGTTAAGGAGGTGTGGTTATTCATAGAGTTCAGAAGTGCTTGCTAGTCCTCCATGTGCCTCGAGGCCAGGATGTTGACAAGGAGAAAAACAGCAAGACTTCAAATGTCAGACAATTCACAGGGACAGAAAACTATATGGCATCCTGAGCAAAGTTTTGATGAAGTGATTAGTGATGTGTTGAAGACTAGATGTCCTTTGAGAGACGATAGGGCAGGCAGGTAACAACTGTGCCTTTGAAGGTTCTCTAAAGGGTGAATGGGAACTTTCACGGAGTGAGGAATTTCTAGGGAAAGCCTCCATGGTCTTGACCATCCACCTTCTTGCAACACAGCCTGTGTAGATAGGTATTTCCATGTTTGCTAGTTGTTCTGAGGATTGCAATGGGCAGCGATTTCTTATGAGGGTGGACACCGTCAATTGCGAAGATGAATTCTAGAGACAAGGAATGTGAAATTATTGTTAGGTTCCATTAGAGTGTTTCTTTTTCTAAATTCGTCGTACATCCTTCTTCCACAGGGGACGTGCCATTGACACGCATGATGGAGGTCGGATGGCTGCTCACCACCAAGCACCCCGACGAATCACGTTCCTGTTGTGATGAGAGAGCAAATGAACAGATTTGTAAGGTAGAAAGCTGACCTTAATCACCTACTCCTGTTGTCTTCGATGATATCACCACCTGAAATGTAATGCCCATTTCTCAGCTACCTCATCCATTCCCGGCTCAGAAGCTGGATTTCGCAAAGAAAACATTTCTCGTCTTGGTCCTTGGTAGCTGTCCTAGAATCTCTTCCTATCTTTTTGATTACACTTTGTTGTTTGTGACTAATTTTCTCTTGTAAAAATGGCTTCGGTGTGAGCTGTAGCCACTATGTAGCTCATGACGGGGATCCCAACAGTCAAATTTCACGTTCCCAGTGAATCCAGCATTTCAAAGGGAAGGTCTACCTTGTATGTTAGAGACCAGGCCATCTATCTACTACATATCGACCCGGTGGCCAGAGAGCTCTTGATCTTATAGCACAACTCTCAGTTGAGTGGCAGTGTCTTTATCTCCTAAGTGTCATCTGGTGTCCTGTGGCCTGGTGTGTTAACCTCGTTTTATGCACCTGGGATTTGGGTCTCCTTTCTCATATATTCCTGATCTGTGCGGAGAGTCCTTTCCTGTGCCAGTTTATTATTTTGTGAGTAGCCACGCTGCTGTGGTGGGCTGAGTTTCAGTTCTTGTCATCATGGCCTGTGTGTGTGTGTGTGTGTGTGTGTGTGTGTGTGTGTGTGTGTGTGTGATTTGGGGTGGAGATTCCTAATCAGAAGAAGGAAGGATCTCCTTCCTTCTTGGACGAGCTTCTCACCAGTTACATCTTCTGATCCACTGATCTTCTGTCCTTCAGGAATGTTTGTTCTAAATATAAGGCTCCACTGAGGTACAAGACACTGTCAGTTCCAAAACTGTGTGATTAAGGCAGACTCAAAATTCGGGAAGCTAAGTTGTGTACTTTGAGTGATGGAAGCAAACTGCCATGGAGTACCCGGTAGCCTCCTGTGTGCAGGGGCGCTGAACTTGGAGTGACATTCCCGGAGAAGTTTCAAGGATCAGGGATAGATAGCCCAGCAGGAGCAAACACCAGAGCCTAGAGAGGATCCCAGCACATCCATTGGAGAAATTCAAGGGACACGGCTCTTGAGACAGAGTGGGATTGAGCATGGAAATTGCTGTTCATAGTTCTTTGTGAGATTGAGTGCTAACAGGAGAGCTAAGGATGTCTCCAGTGTGTGTGTGTGTGTGCACTCCCTCAATGTCCAAGAACAGGGGAGCACTACTGGACAAAGGGGCAGCCTTAAGTATTTTGCCTGTCTGTCTTTACCAATGCAGAAACTCCAGAAGCATGATGGTCTGTGATTGTTGCCATTCTCGAGGTCAAAGACAAACATGAATTTGCTGCCGAGTTATGGCATGCATTTATTCTCAATCTGCTGGGTTTCATGGTGGACATGTTTCAAATACAAATAGAAAAGTCACTTCCCTTACATGTCCATTTTTTTTTTTTTGTCTGCCTTTTGGGTTGTTTTGTTGTGTTTTGTTTCTCATTGCATTCGCGATAATTTTGTTGTGTCTGAAGGCAATTCATTCAACTTGCTTAGTTTATATCAGTCTGCCTACAGCCAGTGTCAAGAATCAGCTTCTGTCTCATTCTCCTGACACCCTAGGTGACAATCTGCGAGGAAGGCTGACACGATGCCCAACTTCCAGTATGACTGGCATTCAGAAACGCCTATATGATAACACATCCTTGTACAATCTCTTTAGGACTTTGATTCCAGGACAAGTCTGAGCAAGAATTTGTTTGGTTAATATGCTCAAAGCCCATTAGTAGAAACCCAACAACCTCGTGAGGAGGAGCAAGAGAGATAAATACCTGGGTCAGTCAGGTGGAAATCTGTTTGTGTATGTGTCCCTTGTGTTGTCTGCATCCCCATTAGTGGGTGCTAGAAAATGTAGAGATGCCGAAGGCAGGAATGGCGAGATTTGCCCTGCATAACCTAGGTCTCCCTTTAGACTCCCTTCCATAATTAGTCAGGTCATACATTCTGACAACAACAATTTGAGCCGTGTTTTCAGAAAAGGAAAGCAGCCTGACTAAACCTGTTCCGAATGACCCGTCCACAGATTCCCCTGCCAGATATGAGGCAGGCCGAGGATGGCGGGCTGGATGTGCTGACACCAGCTAATACGGAAAGGCCAGTGGCATCGGCCGAAGATGGAAAACCAGAGGAAGGTCCGTAGTCTATTCAAAGTCTCTTGTCTTTAAAGTTTTCTGGATGGTAAAATAGGATATTTTGTAGCAAAAACAAAAACAAACAAAATGTCTGCTTACAGAATACATGTGTATGGGGCTGAAGGAGCAAAAATGTGGGACTTAGAAAACACAAAACAAAACAACCAGGATAAAGGGACCCGTGTTCATGGGGAGCTCCAAATTGAATCATCTCCTTGGATAGTACCTCAGAAACAATCACAATACCAGTTAAGGAGGTGTGGTTATTCATAGAGTTCAGAAGTGCTTGCTAGTCCTCCATGTGCCTCGAGGCCAGGATGTTGACAAGGAGAAAAACAGCAAGACTTCAAATGTCAGACAATTCACAGGGACAGAAAACTATATGGCATCCTGAGCAAAGTTTTGATGAAGTGATTAGTGATGTGTTGAAGACTAGATGTCCTTTGAGAGACGATAGGGCAGGCAGGTAACAACTGTGCCTTTGAAGGTTCTCTAAAGGGTGAATGGGAACTTTCACGGAGTGAGGAATTTCTAGGGAAAGCCTCCATGGTCTTGACCATCCACCTTCTTGCAACACAGCCTGTGTAGATAGGTATTTCCATGTTTGCTAGTTGTTCTGAGGATTGCAATGGGCAGCGATTTCTTATGAGGGTGGACACCGTCAATTGCGAAGATGAATTCTAGAGACAAGGAATGTGAAATTATTGTTAGGTTCCATTAGAGTGTTTCTTTTTCTAAATTCGTCGTACATCCTTCTTCCACAGGGGACGTGCCATTGACACGCATGATGGAGGTCGGATGGCTGCTCACCACCAAGCACCCCGACGAATCACGTTCCTGTTGTGATGAGAGAGCAAATGAACAGATTTGTAAGGTAGAAAGCTGACCTTAATCACCTACTCCTGTTGTCTTCGATGATATCACCACCTGAAATGTAATGCCCATTTCTCAGCTACCTCATCCATTCCCGGCTCAGAAGCTGGATTTCGCAAAGAAAACATTTCTCGTCTTGGTCCTTGGTAGCTGTCCTAGAATCTCTTCCTATCTTTTTGATTACACTTTGTTGTTTGTGACTAATTTTCTCTTGTAAAAATGGCTTCGGTGTGAGCTGTAGCCACTATGTAGCTCATGACGGGGATCCCAACAGTCAAATTTCACGTTCCCAGTGAATCCAGCATTTCAAAGGGAAGGTCTACCTTGTATGTTAGAGACCAGGCCATCTATCTACTACATATCGACCCGGTGGCCAGAGAGCTCTTGATCTTATAGCACAACTCTCAGTTGAGTGGCAGTGTCTTTATCTCCTAAGTGTCATCTGGTGTCCTGTGGCCTGGTGTGTTAACCTCGTTTTATGCACCTGGGATTTGGGTCTCCTTTCTCATATATTCCTGATCTGTGCGGAGAGTCCTTTCCTGTGCCAGTTTATTATTTTGTGAGTAGCCACGCTGCTGTGGTGGGCTGAGTTTCAGTTCTTGTCATCATGGCCTGTGTGTGTGTGTGTGTGTGTGTGTGTGTGTGTGTGTGTGTGTGTGTATGTTTTGGGGTGGAGATTCCTAATCAGAAGAAGGAAGGATCTCCTTCCTTCTTGGACGAGCTTCTCACCAGTTACATCTTCTGATCCACTGATCTTCTGTCCTTCAGGAATGTTTGTTCTAAATATAAGGCTCCACTGAGGTACAAGACACTGTCAGTTCCAAAACTGTGTGATTAAGGCAGACTCAAAATTCGGGAAGCTAAGTTGTGTACTTTGAGTGATGGAAGCAAACTGCCATGGAGTACCCGGTAGCCTCCTGTGTGCAGGGGCGCTGAACTTGGAGTGACATTCCCGGAGAAGTTTCAAGGATCAGGGATAGATAGCCCAGCAGGAGCAAACACCAGAGCCTAGAGAGGATCCCAGCACATCCATTGGAGAAATTCAAGGGACACGGCTCTTGAGACAGAGTGGGATTGAGCATGGAAATTGCTGTTCATAGTTCTTTGTGAGATTGAGTGCTAACAGGAGAGCTAAGGATGTCTCCAGTGTGTGTGTGTGTGTGCACTCCCTCAATGTCCAAGAACAGGGGAGCACTACTGGACAAAGGGGCAGCCTTAAGTATTTTGCCTGTCTGTCTTTACCAATGCAGAAACTCCAGAAGCATGATGGTCTGTGATTGTTGCCATTCTCGAGGTCAAAAACAAACATGAATTTGCTGCCGAGTTATGGCATGCATTTATTCTCAATCTGCTGGGTTTCATGGTGGACATGTTTCAAATACAAATAGAAAAGTCACTTCCCTTACATGTCCATTTTTTTTTTTTTGTCTGCCTTTTGGGTTGTTTTGTTGTGTTTTGTTTCTCATTGCATTCGCGATAATTTTGTTGTGTCTGAAGGCAATTCATTCAACTTGCTTAGTTTATATCAGTCTGCCTTCAGCCAGTGTCAAGAATCAGCTTCTGTCTCATTCTCCTGACACCCTAGGTGACAATCTGCGAGGAAGGCTGACACGATGCCCAACTTCCAGTATGACTGGCATTCAGAAACGCCTATATGATAACACATCCTTGTACAATCTCTTTAGGACTTTGATTCCAGGACAAGTCTGAGCAAGAATTTGTTTGGTTAATATGCTCAAAGCCCATTAGTAGAAACCCAACAACCTCGTGAGGAGGAGCAAGAGAGATAAATACCTGGGTCAGTCAGGTGGAAATCTGTTTGTGTATGTGTCCCTTGTGTTGTCTGCATCCCCATAAGTGGGTGCTAGAAAATGTAGAGATGCCGAAGGCAGGAATGGCGAGATTTGCCCTGCATAACCTAGGTCTCCCTTTAGACTCCCTTCCATAATTAGTCAGGTCATACATTCTGACAACAACAATTTGAGCCGTGTTTTCAGAAAAGGAAAGCAGCCTGACTAAACCTGTTCCGAATGACCCGTCCACAGATTCCCCTGCCAGATATGAGGCAGGCCGAGGATGGCGGGCTGGATGTGCTGACACCAGCTAATACGGAAAGGCCAGTGGCATCGGCCGAAGCCAAGATGGAAAACCAGAGGAAGGTCCGTAGTCTATTCAAAGTCTCTTGTCTGCAAAGTTTTCTGGATGGTAAAATAGGATATTTTGTAGCAAAAACAAAAACAAACAAAATGTCTGCTTACAGAATACATGTGTATGGGGCTGAAGGAGCAAAAATGTGGGACTTAGAAAACACAAAACAAAACAACCAGGATAAAGGGACCCGTGTTCATGGGGAGCTCCAAATTGAATCATCTCCTTGGATAGTACCTCAGAAACAATCACAATACCAGTTAAGGAGGTGTGGTTATTCATAGAGTTCAGAAGTGCTTGCTAGTCCTCCATGTGCCTCGAGGCCAGGATGTTGACAAGGAGAAAAACAGCAAGACTTCAAATGTCAGACAATTCACAGGGACAGAAAACTATATGGCATCCTGAGCAAAGTTTTGATGAAGTGATTAGTGATGTGTTGAAGACTAGATGTCCTTTGAGAGACGATAGGGCAGGCAGGTAACAACTGTGCCTTTGAAGGTTCTCTAAAGGGTGAATGGGAACTTTCACGGAGTGAGGAATTTCTAGGGAAAGCCTCCATGGTCTTGACCATCCACCTTCTTGCAACACAGCCTGTGTAGATAGGTATTTCCATGTTTGCTAGTTGTTCTGAGGATTGCAATGGGCAGCGATTTCTTATGAGGGTGGACACCGTCAATTGCGAAGATGAATTCTAGAGACAAGGAATGTGAAATTATTGTTAGGTTCCATTAGAGTGTTTCTTTTTCTAAATTCGTCGTACATCCTTCTTCCACAGGGGACGTGCCATTGACACGCATGATGGAGGTCGGATGGCTGCTCACCACCAAGCACCCCGACGAATCACGTTCCTGTTGTGATGAGAGAGCAAATGAACAGATTTGTAAGGTAGAAAGCTGACCTTAATCACCTACTCCTGTTGTCTTCGATGATATCACCACCTGAAATGTAATGCCCATTTCTCAGCTACCTCATCCATTCCCGGCTCAGAAGCTGGATTTCGCAAAGAAAACATTTCTCGTCTTGGTCCTTGGTAGCTGTCCTAGAATCTCTTCCTATCTTTTTGATTACACTTTGTTGTTTGTGACTAATTTTCTCTTGTAAAAATGGCTTCGGTGTGAGCTGTAGCCACTATGTAGCTCATGACGGGGATCCCAACAGTCAAATTTCACGTTCCCAGTGAATCCAGCATTTCAAAGGGAAGGTCTACCTTGTATGTTAGAGACCAGGACATCTATCTACTACATATCGACCCGGTGGCCAGAGAGCTCTTGATCTTATAGCACAACTCTCAGTTGAGTGGCAGTGTCTTTATCTCCTAAGTGTCATCTGGTGTCCTGTGGCCTGGTGTGTTAACCTCGTTTTATGCACCTGGGATTTGGGTCTCCTTTCTCATATATTCCTGATCTGTGCGGAGAGTCCTTTCCTGTGCCAGTTTATTATTTTGTGAGTAGCCACGCTGCTGTGGTGGGCTGAGTTTCAGTTCTTGTCATCATGGCCTGTGTGTGTGTGTGTGTGTGTGTGTTTGTATTTGGGGTGGAGATTCCTAATCAGAAGAAGGAAGGATCTCCTTCCTTCTTGGACGAGCTTCTCACCAGTTACATCTTCTGATCCACTGATCTTCTGTCCTTCAGGAATGTTTGTTCTAAATATAAGGCTCCACTGAGGTACAAGACACTGTCAGTTCCAAAACTGTGTGATTAAGGCAGACTCAAAATTCGGGAAGCTAAGTTGTGTACTTTGAGTGATGGAAGCAAACTGCCATGGAGTACCCGGTAGCCTCCTGTGTGCAGGGGCGCTGAACTTGGAGTGACATTCCCGGAGAAGTTTCAAGGATCAGGGATAGATAGCCCAGCAGGAGCAAACACCAGAGCCTAGAGAGGATCCCAGCACATCCATTGGAGAAATTCAAGGGACACGGCTCTTGAGACAGAGTGGGATTGAGCATGGAAATTGCTGTTCATAGTTCTTTGTGAGATTGAGTGCTAACAGGAGAGCTAAGGATGTCTCCAGTGTGTGTGTGTGTGTGCACTCCCTCAATGTCCAAGAACAGGGGAGCACTACTGGACAAAGGGGCAGCCTTAAGTATTTTGCCTGTCTGTCTTTACCAATGCAGAAACTCCAGAAGCATGATGGTCTGTGATTGTTGCCATTCTCGAGGTCAAAAACAAACATGAATTTGCTGCCGAGTTATGGCATGCATTTATTCTCAATCTGCTGGGTTTCATGGTGGACATGTTTCAAATACAAATAGAAAAGTCACTTCCCTTACATGTCCATTTTTTTTTTTTTGTCTGCCTTTTGGGTTGTTTTGTTGTGTTTTGTTTCTCATTGCATTCGCGATAATTTTGTTGTGTCTGAAGGCAATTCATTCAACTTGCTTAGTTTATATCAGTCTGCCTTCAGCCAGTGTCAAGAATCAGCTTCTGTCTCATTCTCCTGACACCCTAGGTGACAATCTGCGAGGAAGGCTGACACGATGCCCAACTTCCAGTATGACTGGCATTCAGAAACGCCTATATGATAACACATCCTTGTACAATCTCTTTAGGACTTTGATTCCAGGACAAGTCTGAGCAAGAATTTGTTTGGTTAATATGCTCAAAGCCCATTAGTAGAAACCCAACAACCTCGTGAGGAGGAGCAAGAGAGATAAATACCTGGGTCAGTCAGGTGGAAATCTGTTTGTGTATGTGTCCCTTGTGTTGTCTGCATCCCCATTAGTGGGTGCTAGAAAATGTAGAGATGCCGAAGGCAGGAATGGCGAGATTTGCCCTGCATAACCTAGGTCTCCCTTTAGACTCCCTTCCATAATTAGTCAGGTCATACATTCTGACAACAACAATTTGAGCCGTGTTTTCAGAAAAGGAAAGCAGCCTGACTAAACCTGTTCCGAATGACCCGTCCACAGATTCCCCTGCCAGATATGAGGCAGGCCGAGGATGGCGGGCTGGATGTGCTGACACCAGCTAATACGGAAAGGCCAGTGGCATCGGCCGAAGATGGAAAACCAGAGGAAGGTCCGTAGTCTATTCAAAGTCTCTTGTCTTCAAAGTTTTCTGGATGGTAAAATAGGATATTTTGTAGCAAAAACAAAAACAAACAAAATGTCTGCTTACAGAATACATGTGTATGGGGCTGAAGGAGCAAAAATGTGGGACTTAGAAAACACAAAACAAAACAACCAGGATAAAGGGACCCGTGTTCATGGGGAGCTCCAAATTGAATCATCTCCTTGGATAGTACCTCAGAAACAATCACAATACCAGTTAAGGAGGTGTGGTTATTCATAGAGTTCAGAAGTGCTTGCTAGTCCTCCATGTGCCTCGAGGCCAGGATGTTGACAAGGAGAAAAACAGCAAGACTTCAAATGTCAGACAATTCACAGGGACAGAAAACTATATGGCATCCTGAGCAAAGTTTTGATGAAGTGATTAGTGATGTGTTGAAGACTAGATGTCCTTTGAGAGACGATAGGGCAGGCAGGTAACAACTGTGCCTTTGAAGGTTCTCTAAAGGGTGAATGGGAACTTTCACGGAGTGAGGAATTTCTAGGGAAAGCCTCCATGGTCTTGACCATCCACCTTCTTGCAACACAGCCTGTGTAGATAGGTATTTCCATGTTTGCTAGTTGTTCTGAGGATTGCAATGGGCAGCGATTTCTTATGAGGGTGGACACCGTCAATTGCGAAGATGAATTCTAGAGACAAGGAATGTGAAATTATTGTTAGGTTCCATTAGAGTGTTTCTTTTTCTAAATTCGTCGTACATCCTTCTTCCACAGGGGACGTGCCATTGACACGCATGATGGAGGTCGGATGGCTGCTCACCACCAAGCACCCCGACGAATCACGTTCCTGTTGTGATGAGAGAGCAAATGAACAGATTTGTAAGGTAGAAAGCTGACCTTAATCACCTACTCCTGTTGTCTTCGATGATATCACCACCTGAAATGTAATGCCCATTTCTCAGCTACCTCATCCATTCCCGGCTCAGAAGCTGGATTTCGCAAAGAAAACATTTCTCGTCTTGGTCCTTGGTAGCTGTCCTAGAATCTCTTCCTATCTTTTTGATTACACTTTGTTGTTTGTGACTAATTTTCTCTTGTAAAAATGGCTTCGGTGTGAGCTGTAGCCACTATGTAGCTCATGACGGGGATCCCAACAGTCAAATTTCACGTTCCCAGTGAATCCAGCATTTCAAAGGGAAGGTCTACCTTGTATGTTAGAGACCAGGCCATCTATCTACTACATATCGACCCGGTGGCCAGAGAGCTCTTGATCTTATAGCACAACTCTCAGTTGAGTGGCAGTGTCTTTATCTCCTAAGTGTCATCTGGTGTCCTGTGGCCTGGTGTGTTAACCTCGTTTTATGCACCTGGGATTTGGGTCTCCTTTCTCATATATTCCTGATCTGTGCGGAGAGTCCTTTCCTGTGCCAGTTTATTATTTTGTGAGTAGCCACGCTGCTGTGGTGGGCTGAGTTTCAGTTCTTGTCATCATGGCCTGTGTGTGTGTGTGTGTGTGTGTGTGTGTGTGTGTGTGTGTGTGTGTGTGTGTTTTTGGGGTGGAGATTCCTAATCAGAAGAAGGAAGGATCTCCTTCCTTCTTGGACGAGCTTCTCACCAGTTACATCTTCTGATCCACTGATCTTCTGTCCTTCAGGAATGTTTGTTCTAAATATAAGGCTCCACTGAGGTACAAGACACTGTCAGTTCCAAAACTGTGTGATTAAGGCAGACTCAAAATTCGGGAAGCTAAGTTGTGTACTTTGAGTGATGGAAGCAAACTGCCATGGAGTACCCGGTAGCCTCCTGTGTGCAGGGGCGCTGAACTTGGAGTGACATTCCCGGAGAAGTTTCAAGGATCAGGGATAGATAGCCCAGCAGGAGCAAACACCAGAGCCTAGAGAGGATCCCAGCACATCCATTGGAGAAATTCAAGGGACACGGCTCTTGAGACAGAGTGGGATTGAGCATGGAAATTGCTGTTCATAGTTCTTTGTGAGATTGAGTGCTAACAGGAGAGCTAAGGATGTCTCCAGTGTGTGTGTGTGTGTGCACTCCCTCAATGTCCAAGAACAGGGGAGCACTACTGGACAAAGGGGCAGCCTTAAGTATTTTGCCTGTCTGTCTTTACCAATGCAGAAACTCCAGAAGCATGATGGTCTGTGATTGTTGCCATTCTCGAGGTCAAAAACAAACATGAATTTGCTGCCGAGTTATGGCATGCATTTATTCTCAATCTGCTGGGTTTCATGGTGGACATGTTTCAAATACAAATAGAAAAGTCACTTCCCTTACATGTCCATTTTTTTTTTCTTTGTCTGCCTTTTGGGTTGTTTTGTTGTGTTTTGTTTCTCATTGCATTCGCGATAATTTTGTTGTGTCTGAAGGCAATTCATTCAACTTGCTTAGTTTATATCAGTCTGCCTTCAGCCAGTGTCAAGAATCAGCTTCTGTCTCATTCTCCTGACACCCTAGGTGACAATCTGCGAGGAAGGCTGACACGATGCCCTACTTCCAGTATGACTGGCATTCAGAAACGCCTATATGATAACACATCCTTGTACAATCTCTTTAGGACTTTGATTCCAGGACAAGTCTGAGCAAGAATTTGTTTGGTTAATATGCTCAAAGCCCATTAGTAGAAACCCAACAACCTCGTGAGGAGGAGCAAGAGAGATAAATACCTGGGTCAGTCAGGTGGAAATCTGTTTGTGTATGTGTCCCTTGTGTTGTCTGCATCCCCATAAGTGGGTGCTAGAAAATGTAGAGATGCCGAAGGCAGGAATGGCGAGATTTGCCCTGCATAACCTAGGTCTCCCTTTAGACTCCCTTCCATAATTAGTCAGGTCATACATTCTGACAACAACAATTTGAGCCGTGTTTTCAGAAAAGGAAAGCAGCCTGACTAAACCTGTTCCGAATGACCCGTCCACAGATTCCCCTGCCAGATATGAGGCAGGCCGAGGATGGCGGGCTGGATGTGCTGACACCAGCTAATACGGAAAGGCCAGTGGCATCGGCCGAAGATGGAAAACCAGAGGAAGGTCCGTAGTCTATTCAAAGTCTCTTGTCTTCAAAGTTTTCTGGATGGTAAAATAGGATATTTTGTAGCAAAAACAAAAACAAACAAAATGTCTGCTTACAGAATACATGTGTATGGGGCTGAAGGAGCAAAAATGTGGGACTTAGAAAACACAAAACAAAACAACCAGGATAAAGGGACCCGTGTTCATGGGGAGCTCCAAATTGAATCATCTCCTTGGATAGTACCTCAGAAACAATCACAATACCAGTTAAGGAGGTGTGGTTATTCATAGAGTTCAGAAGTGCTTGCTAGTCCTCCATGTGCCTCGAGGCCAGGATGTTGACAAGGAGAAAAACAGCAAGACTTCAAATGTCAGACAATTCACAGGGACAGAAAACTATATGGCATCCTGAGCAAAGTTTTGATGAAGTGATTAGTGATGTGTTGAAGACTAGATGTCCTTTGAGAGACGATAGGGCAGGCAGGTAACAACTGTGCCTTTGAAGGTTCTCTAAAGGGTGAATGGGAACTTTCACGGAGTGAGGAATTTCTAGGGAAAGCCTCCATGGTCTTGACCATCCACCTTCTTGCAACACAGCCTGTGTAGATAGGTATTTCCATGTTTGCTAGTTGTTCTGAGGATTGCAATGGGCAGCGATTTCTTATGAGGGTGGACACCGTCAATTGCGAAGATGAATTCTAGAGACAAGGAATGTGAAATTATTGTTAGGTTCCATTAGAGTGTTTCTTTTTCTAAATTCGTCGTACATCCTTCTTCCACAGGGGACGTGCCATTGACACGCATGATGGAGGTCGGATGGCTGCTCACCACCAAGCACCCCGACGAATCACGTTCCTGTTGTGATGAGAGAGCAAATGAACAGATTTGTAAGGTAGAAAGCTGACCTTAATCACCTACTCCTGTTGTCTTCGATGATATCACCACCTGAAATGTAATGCCCATTTCTCAGCTACCTCATCCATTCCCGGCTCAGAAGCTGGATTTCGCAAAGAAAACATTTCTCGTCTTGGTCCTTGGTAGCTGTCCTAGAATCTCTTCCTATCTTTTTGATTACACTTTGTTGTTTGTGACTAATTTTCTCTTGTAAAAATGGCTTCGGTGTGAGCTGTAGCCACTATGTAGCTCATGACGGGGATCCCAACAGTCAAATTTCACGTTCCCAGTGAATCCAGCATTTCAAAGGGAAGGTCTACCTTGTATGTTAGAGACCAGGACATCTATCTACTACATATCGACCCGGTGGCCAGAGAGCTCTTGATCTTATAGCACAACTCTCAGTTGAGTGGCAGTGTCTTTATCTCCTAAGTGTCATCTGGTGTCCTGTGGCCTGGTGTGTTAACCTCGTTTTATGCACCTGGGATTTGGGTCTCCTTTCTCATATATTCCTGATCTGTGCGGAGAGTCCTTTCCTGTGCCAGTTTATTATTTTGTGAGTAGCCACGCTGCTGTGGTGGGCTGAGTTTCAGTTCTTGTCATCATGGCCTGTGTGTGTGTGTGTGTGTGTGTGTGTGTGTGTGTGTGTGTGTGTGTGTGTATTTGGGGTGGAGATTCCTAATCAGAAGAAGGAAGGATCTCCTTCCTTCTTGGACGAGCTTCTCACCAGTTACATCTTCTGATCCACTGATCTTCTGTCCTTCAGGAATGTTTGTTCTAAATATAAGGCTCCACTGAGGTACAAGACACTGTCAGTTCCAAAACTGTGTGATTAAGGCAGACTCAAAATTCGGGAAGCTAAGTTGTGTACTTTGAGTGATGGAAGCAAACTGCCATGGAGTACCCGGTAGCCTCCTGTGTGCAGGGGCGCTGAACTTGGAGTGACATTCCCGGAGAAGTTTCAAGGATCAGGGATAGATAGCCCAGCAGGAGCAAACACCAGAGCCTAGAGAGGATCCCAGCACATCCATTGGAGAAATTCAAGGGACACGGCTCTTGAGACAGAGTGGGATTGAGCATGGAAATTGCTGTTCATAGTTCTTTGTGAGATTGAGTGCTAACAGGAGAGCTAAGGATGTCTCCAGTGTGTGTGTGTGTGTGCACTCCCTCAATGTCCAAGAACAGGGGAGCACTACTGGACAAAGGGGCAGCCTTAAGTATTTTGCCTGTCTGTCTTTACCAATGCAGAAACTCCAGAAGCATGATGGTCTGTGATTGTTGCCATTCTCGAGGTCAAAAACAAACATGAATTTGCTGCCGAGTTATGGCATGCATTTATTCTCAATCTGCTGGGTTTCATGGTGGACATGTTTCAAATACAAATAGAAAAGTCACTTCCCTTACATGTCCATTTTTTTTTTCTTTGTCTGCCTTTTGGGTTGTTTTGTTGTGTTTTGTTTCTCATTGCATTCGCGATAATTTTGTTGTGTCTGAAGGCAATTCATTCAACTTGCTTAGTTTATATCAGTCTGCCTACAGCCAGTGTCAAGAATCAGCTTCTGTCTCATTCTCCTGACACCCTAGGTGACAATCTGCGAGGAAGGCTGACACGATGCCCAACTTCCAGTATGACTGGCATTCAGAAACGCCTATATGATAACACATCCTTGTACAATCTCTTTAGGACTTTGATTCCAGGACAAGTCTGAGCAAGAATTTGTTTGGTTAATATGCTCAAAGCCCATTAGTAGAAACCCAACAACCTCGTGAGGAGGAGCAAGAGAGATAAATACCTGGGTCAGTCAGGTGGAAATCTGTTTGTGTATGTGTCCCTTGTGTTGTCTGCATCCCCATTAGTGGGTGCTAGAAAATGTAGAGATGCCGAAGGCAGGAATGGCGAGATTTGCCCTGCATAACCTAGGTCTCCCTTTAGACTCCCTTCCATAATTAGTCAGGTCATACATTCTGACAACAACAATTTGAGCCGTGTTTTCAGAAAAGGAAAGCAGCCTGACTAAACCTGTTCCGAATGACCCGTCCACAGATTCCCCTGCCAGATATGAGGCAGGCCGAGGATGGCGGGCTGGATGTGCTGACACCAGCTAATACGGAAAGGCCAGTGGCATCGGCCAGCCGAAGATGGAAAACCAGAGGAAGGTCCGTAGTCTATTCAAAGTCTCTTGTCTTTAAAGTTTTCTGGATGGTAAAATAGGATATTTTGTAGCAAAAACAAAAACAAACAAAATGTCTGCTTACAGAATACATGTGTATGGGGCTGAAGGAGCAAAAATGTGGGACTTAGAAAACACAAAACAAAACAACCAGGATAAAGGGACCCGTGTTCATGGGGAGCTCCAAATTGAATCATCTCCTTGGATAGTACCTCAGAAACAATCACAATACCAGTTAAGGAGGTGTGGTTATTCATAGAGTTCAGAAGTGCTTGCTAGTCCTCCATGTGCCTCGAGGCCAGGATGTTGACAAGGAGAAAAACAGCAAGACTTCAAATGTCAGACAATTCACAGGGACAGAAAACTATATGGCATCCTGAGCAAAGTTTTGATGAAGTGATTAGTGATGTGTTGAAGACTAGATGTCCTTTGAGAGACGATAGGGCAGGCAGGTAACAACTGTGCCTTTGAAGGTTCTCTAAAGGGTGAATGGGAACTTTCACGGAGTGAGGAATTTCTAGGGAAAGCCTCCATGGTCTTGACCATCCACCTTCTTGCAACACAGCCTGTGTAGATAGGTATTTCCATGTTTGCTAGTTGTTCTGAGGATTGCAATGGGCAGCGATTTCTTATGAGGGTGGACACCGTCAATTGCGAAGATGAATTCTAGAGACAAGGAATGTGAAATTATTGTTAGGTTCCATTAGAGTGTTTCTTTTTCTAAATTCGTCGTACATCCTTCTTCCACAGGGGACGTGCCATTGACACGCATGATGGAGGTCGGATGGCTGCTCACCACCAAGCACCCCGACGAATCACGTTCCTGTTGTGATGAGAGAGCAAATGAACAGATTTGTAAGGTAGAAAGCTGACCTTAATCACCTACTCCTGTTGTCTTCGATGATATCACCACCTGAAATGTAATGCCCATTTCTCAGCTACCTCATCCATTCCCGGCTCAGAAGCTGGATTTCGCAAAGAAAACATTTCTCGTCTTGGTCCTTGGTAGCTGTCCTAGAATCTCTTCCTATCTTTTTGATTACACTTTGTTGTTTGTGACTAATTTTCTCTTGTAAAAATGGCTTCGGTGTGAGCTGTAGCCACTATGTAGCTCATGACGGGGATCCCAACAGTCAAATTTCACGTTCCCAGTGAATCCAGCATTTCAAAGGGAAGGTCTACCTTGTATGTTAGAGACCAGGACATCTATCTACTACATATCGACCCGGTGGCCAGAGAGCTCTTGATCTTATAGCACAACTCTCAGTTGAGTGGCAGTGTCTTTATCTCCTAAGTGTCATCTGGTGTCCTGTGGCCTGGTGTGTTAACCTCGTTTTATGCACCTGGGATTTGGGTCTCCTTTCTCATATATTCCTGATCTGTGCGGAGAGTCCTTTCCTGTGCCAGTTTATTATTTTGTGAGTAGCCACGCTGCTGTGGTGGGCTGAGTTTCAGTTCTTGTCATCATGGCCTGTGTGTGTGTGTGTGTGTGTGTGTGTGTGTGTGTGTGTGTGTATGTATTTGGGGTGGAGATTCCTAATCAGAAGAAGGAAGGATCTCCTTCCTTCTTGGACGAGCTTCTCACCAGTTACATCTTCTGATCCACTGATCTTCTGTCCTTCAGGAATGTTTGTTCTAAATATAAGGCTCCACTGAGGTACAAGACACTGTCAGTTCCAAAACTGTGTGATTAAGGCAGACTCAAAATTCGGGAAGCTAAGTTGTGTACTTTGAGTGATGGAAGCAAACTGCCATGGAGTACCCGGTAGCCTCCTGTGTGCAGGGGCGCTGAACTTGGAGTGACATTCCCGGAGAAGTTTCAAGGATCAGGGATAGATAGCCCAGCAGGAGCAAACACCAGAGCCTAGAGAGGATCCCAGCACATCCATTGGAGAAATTCAAGGGACACGGCTCTTGAGACAGAGTGGGATTGAGCATGGAAATTGCTGTTCATAGTTCTTTGTGAGATTGAGTGCTAACAGGAGAGCTAAGGATGTCTCCAGTGTGTGTGTGTGTGTGCACTCCCTCAATGTCCAAGAACAGGGGAGCACTACTGGACAAAGGGGCAGCCTTAAGTATTTTGCCTGTCTGTCTTTACCAATGCAGAAACTCCAGAAGCATGATGGTCTGTGATTGTTGCCATTCTCGAGGTCAAAAACAAACATGAATTTGCTGCCGAGTTATGGCATGCATTTATTCTCAATCTGCTGGGTTTCATGGTGGACATGTTTCAAATACAAATAGAAAAGTCACTTCCCTTACATGTCCATTTTTTTTTCTTTGTCTGCCTTTTCGGTTGTATTGTTGTGTTTTGTTTCTCATTGCATTCGCGATAATTTTGTTGTGTCTGAAGGCAATTCATTCAACTTGCTTAGTTTATATCAGTCTGCCTTCAGCCAGTGTCAAGAATCAGCTTCTGTCTCATTCTCCTGACACCCTAGGTGACAATCTGCGAGGAAGGCTGACACGATGCCCTACTTCCAGTATGACTGGCATTCAGAAACGCCTATATGATAACACATCCTTGTACAATCTCTTTAGGACTTTGATTCCAGGACAAGTCTGAGCAAGAATTTGTTTGGTTAATATGCTCAAAGCCCATTAGTAGAAACCCAACAACCTCGTGAGGAGGAGCAAGAGAGATAAATACCTGGGTCAGTCAGGTGGAAATCTGTTTGTGTATGTGTCCCTTGTGTTGTCTGCATCCCCATAAGTGGGTGCTAGAAAATGTAGAGATGCCGAAGGCAGGAATGGCGAGATTTGCCCTGCATAACCTAGGTCTCCCTTTAGACTCCCTTCCATAATTAGTCAGGTCATACATTCTGACAACAACAATTTGAGCCGTGTTTTCAGAAAAGGAAAGCAGCCTGACTAAACCTGTTCCGAATGACCCGTCCACAGATTCCCCTGCCAGATATGAGGCAGGCCGAGGATGGCGGGCTGGATGTGCTGACACCAGCTAATACGGAAAGGCCAGTGGCATCGGCCGAAAGATGGAAAACCAGAGGAAGGTCCGTAGTCTATTCAAAGTCTCTTGTCTGCAAAGTTTTCTGGATGGTAAAATAGGATATTTTGTAGCAAAAACAAAAACAAACAAAATGTCTGCTTACAGAATACATGTGTATGGGGCTGAAGGAGCAAAAATGTGGGACTTAGAAAACACAAAACAAAACAACCAGGATAAAGGGACCCGTGTTCATGGGGAGCTCCAAATTGAATCATCTCCTTGGATAGTACCTCAGAAACAATCACAATACCAGTTAAGGAGGTGTGGTTATTCATAGAGTTCAGAAGTGCTTGCTAGTCCTCCATGTGCCTCGAGGCCAGGATGTTGACAAGGAGAAAAACAGCAAGACTTCAAATGTCAGACAATTCACAGGGACAGAAAACTATATGGCATCCTGAGCAAAGTTTTGATGAAGTGATTAGTGATGTGTTGAAGACTAGATGTCCTTTGAGAGACGATAGGGCAGGCAGGTAACAACTGTGCCTTTGAAGGTTCTCTAAAGGGTGAATGGGAACTTTCACGGAGTGAGGAATTTCTAGGGAAAGCCTCCATGGTCTTGACCATCCACCTTCTTGCAACACAGCCTGTGTAGATAGGTATTTCCATGTTTGCTAGTTGTTCTGAGGATTGCAATGGGCAGCGATTTCTTATGAGGGTGGACACCGTCAATTGCGAAGATGAATTCTAGAGACAAGGAATGTGAAATTATTGTTAGGTTCCATTAGAGTGTTTCTTTTTCTAAATTCGTCGTACATCCTTCTTCCACAGGGGACGTGCCATTGACACGCATGATGGAGGTCGGATGGCTGCTCACCACCAAGCACCCCGACGAATCACGTTCCTGTTGTGATGAGAGAGCAAATGAACAGATTTGTAAGGTAGAAAGCTGACCTTAATCACCTACTCCTGTTGTCTTCGATGATATCACCACCTGAAATGTAATGCCCATTTCTCAGCTACCTCATCCATTCCCGGCTCAGAAGCTGGATTTCGCAAAGAAAACATTTCTCGTCTTGGTCCTTGGTAGCTGTCCTAGAATCTCTTCCTATCTTTTTGATTACACTTTGTTGTTTGTGACTAATTTTCTCTTGTAAAAATGGCTTCGGTGTGAGCTGTAGCCACTATGTAGCTCATGACGGGGATCCCAACAGTCAAATTTCACGTTCCCAGTGAATCCAGCATTTCAAAGGGAAGGTCTACCTTGTATGTTAGAGACCAGGACATCTATCTACTACATATCGACCCGGTGGCCAGAGAGCTCTTGATCTTATAGCACAACTCTCAGTTGAGTGGCAGTGTCTTTATCTCCTAAGTGTCATCTGGTGTCCTGTGGCCTGGTGTGTTAACCTCGTTTTATGCACCTGGGATTTGGGTCTCCTTTCTCATATATTCCTGATCTGTGCGGAGAGTCCTTTCCTGTGCCAGTTTATTATTTTGTGAGTAGCCACGCTGCTGTGGTGGGCTGAGTTTCAGTTCTTGTCATCATGGCCTGTGTGTGTGTGTGTGTGTGTGTGTGTGTGTGTGTGTGTGTGTGTGTATGTATTTGGGGTGGAGATTCCTAATCAGAAGAAGGAAGGATCTCCTTCCTTCTTGGACGAGCTTCTCACCAGTTACATCTTCTGATCCACTGATCTTCTGTCCTTCAGGAATGTTTGTTCTAAATATAAGGCTCCACTGAGGTACAAGACACTGTCAGTTCCAAAACTGTGTGATTAAGGCAGACTCAAAATTCGGGAAGCTAAGTTGTGTACTTTGAGTGATGGAAGCAAACTGCCATGGAGTACCCGGTAGCCTCCTGTGTGCAGGGGCGCTGAACTTGGAGTGACATTCCCGGAGAAGTTTCAAGGATCAGGGATAGATAGCCCAGCAGGAGCAAACACCAGAGCCTAGAGAGGATCCCAGCACATCCATTGGAGAAATTCAAGGGACACGGCTCTTGAGACAGAGTGGGATTGAGCATGGAAATTGCTGTTCATAGTTCTTTGTGAGATTGAGTGCTAACAGGAGAGCTAAGGATGTCTCCAGTGTGTGTGTGTGTGTGCACTCCCTCAATGTCCAAGAACAGGGGAGCACTACTGGACAAAGGGGCAGCCTTAAGTATTTTGCCTGTCTGTCTTTACCAATGCAGAAACTCCAGAAGCATGATGGTCTGTGATTGTTGCCATTCTCGAGGTCAAAAACAAACATGAATTTGCTGCCGAGTTATGGCATGCATTTATTCTCAATCTGCTGGGTTTCATGGTGGACATGTTTCAAATACAAATAGAAAAGTCACTTCCCTTACATGTCCATTTTTTTTTTTCTTGTCTGCCTTTTGGGTTGTTTTGTTGTGTTTTGTTTCTCATTGCATTCGCGATAATTTTGTTGTGTCTGAAGGCAATTCATTCAACTTGCTTAGTTTATATCAGTCTGCCTTCAGCCAGTGTCAAGAATCAGCTTCTGTCTCATTCTCCTGACACCCTAGGTGACAATCTGCGAGGAAGGCTGACACGATGCCCAACTTCCAGTATGACTGGCATTCAGAAACGCCTATATGATAACACATCCTTGTACAATCTCTTTAGGACTTTGATTCCAGGACAAGTCTGAGCAAGAATTTGTTTGGTTAATATGCTCAAAGCCCATTAGTAGAAACCCAACAACCTCGTGAGGAGGAGCAAGAGAGATAAATACCTGGGTCAGTCAGGTGGAAATCTGTTTGTGTATGTGTCCCTTGTGTTGTCTGCATCCCCATAAGTGGGTGCTAGAAAATGTAGAGATGCCGAAGGCAGGAATGGCGAGATTTGCCCTGCATAACCTAGGTCTCCCTTTAGACTCCCTTCCATAATTAGTCAGGTCATACATTCTGACAACAACAATTTGAGCCGTGTTTTCAGAAAAGGAAAGCAGCCTGACTAAACCTGTTCCGAATGACCCGTCCACAGATTCCCCTGCCAGATATGAGGCAGGCCGAGGATGGCGGGCTGGATGTGCTGACACCAGCTAATACGGAAAGGCCAGTGGCATCGGCCGAAGCCAAAGATGGAAAACCAGAGGAAGGTTCGTAGTCTATTCAAAGTCTCTTGTCTTCAAAGTTTTCTGGATGGTAAAATAGGATATTTTGTAGCAAAAACAAAAACAAACAAAATGTCTGCTTACAGAATACATGTGTATGGGGCTGAAGGAGCAAAAATGTGGGACTTAGAAAACACAAAACAAAACAACCAGGATAAAGGGACCCGTGTTCATGGGGAGCTCCAAATTGAATCATCTCCTTGGATAGTACCTCAGAAACAATCACAATACCAGTTAAGGAGGTGTGGTTATTCATAGAGTTCAGAAGTGCTTGCTAGTCCTCCATGTGCCTCGAGGCCAGGATGTTGACAAGGAGAAAAACAGCAAGACTTCAAATGTCAGACAATTCACAGGGACAGAAAACTATATGGCATCCTGAGCAAAGTTTTGATGAAGTGATTAGTGATGTGTTGAAGACTAGATGTCCTTTGAGAGACGATAGGGCAGGCAGGTAACAACTGTGCCTTTGAAGGTTCTCTAAAGGGTGAATGGGAACTTTCACGGAGTGAGGAATTTCTAGGGAAAGCCTCCATGGTCTTGACCATCCACCTTCTTGCAACACAGCCTGTGTAGATAGGTATTTCCATGTTTGCTAGTTGTTCTGAGGATTGCAATGGGCAGCGATTTCTTATGAGGGTGGACACCGTCAATTGCGAAGATGAATTCTAGAGACAAGGAATGTGAAATTATTGTTAGGTTCCATTAGAGTGTTTCTTTTTCTAAATTCGTCGTACATCCTTCTTCCACAGGGGACGTGCCATTGACACGCATGATGGAGGTCGGATGGCTGCTCACCACCAAGCACCCCGACGAATCACGTTCCTGTTGTGATGAGAGAGCAAATGAACAGATTTGTAAGGTAGAAAGCTGACCTTAATCACCTACTCCTGTTGTCTTCGATGATATCCCCACCTGAAATGTAATGCCCATTTCTAAGCTACCTCATCCATTCCCGGCTCAGAAGCTGGATTTCGCAAAGAAAACATTTCTCGTCTTGGTCCTTGGTAGCTGTCCTAGAATCTCTTCCTATCTTTTTGATTACACTTTGTTGTTTGTGACTAATTTTCTCTTGTAAAAATGGCTTCGGTGTGAGCTGTAGCCACTATGTAGCTCATGACGGGGATCCCAACAGTCAAATTTCACGTTCCCAGTGAATCCAGCATTTCAAAGGGAAGGTCTACCTTGTATGTTAGAGACCAGGCCATCTATCTACTACATATCGACCCGGTGGCCAGAGAGCTCTTGATCTTATAGCACAACTCTCAGTTGAGTGGCAGTGTCTTTATCTCCTAAGTGTCATCTGGTGTCCTGTGGCCTGGTGTGTTAACCTCGTTTTATGCACCTGGGATTTGGGTCTCCTTTCTCATATATTCCTGATCTGTGCGGAGAGTCCTTTCCTGTGCCAGTTTATTATTTTGTGAGTAGCCACGCTGCTGTGGTGGGCTGAGTTTCAGTTCTTGTCATCATGGCCTGTGTGTGTGTGTGTGTGTGTGTGTGTGTGTGTGTGTGTGTGTGTGTGTGTTTATTTGGGGTGGAGATTCCTAATCAGAAGAAGGAAGGATCTCCTTCCTTCTTGGACGAGCTTCTCACCAGTTACATCTTCTGATCCACTGATCTTCTGTCCTTCAGGAATGTTTGTTCTAAATATAAGGCTCCACTGAGGTACAAGACACTGTCAGTTCCAAAACTGTGTGATTAAGGCAGACTCAAAATTCGGGAAGCTAAGTTGTGTACTTTGAGTGATGGAAGCAAACTGCCATGGAGTACCCGGTAGCCTCCTGTGTGCAGGGGCGCTGAACTTGGAGTGACATTCCCGGAGAAGTTTCAAGGATCAGGGATAGATAGCCCAGCAGGAGCAAACACCAGAGCCTAGAGAGGATCCCAGCACATCCATTGGAGAAATTCAAGGGACACGGCTCTTGAGACAGAGTGGGATTGAGCATGGAAATTGCTGTTCATAGTTCTTTGTGAGATTGAGTGCTAACAGGAGAGCTAAGGATGTCTCCAGTGTGTGTGTGTGTGTGCACTCCCTCAATGTCCAAGAACAGGGGAGCACTACTGGACAAAGGGGCAGCCTTAAGTATTTTGCCTGTCTGTCTTTACCAATGCAGAAACTCCAGAAGCATGATGGTCTGTGATTGTTGCCATTCTCGAGGTCAAAAACAAACATGAATTTGCTGCCGAGTTATGGCATGCATTTATTCTCAATCTGCTGGGTTTCATGGTGGACATGTTTCAAATACAAATAGAAAAGTCACTTCCCTTACATGTCCATTTTTTTTTTCTTTGTCTGCCTTTTGGGTTGTTTTGTTGTGTTTTGTTTCTCATTGCATTCGCGATAATTTTGTTGTGTCTGAAGGCAATTCATTCAACTTGCTTAGTTTATATCAGTCTGCCTTCAGCCAGTGTCAAGAATCAGCTTCTGTCTCATTCTCCTGACACCCTAGGTGACAATCTGCGAGGAAGGCTGACACGATGCCCAACTTCCAGTATGACTGGCATTCAGAAACGCCTATATGATAACACATCCTTGTACAATCTCTTTAGGACTTTGATTCCAGGACAAGTCTGAGCAAGAATTTGTTTGGTTAATATGCTCAAAGCCCATTAGTAGAAACCCAACAACCTCGTGAGGAGGAGCAAGAGAGATAAATACCTGGGTCAGTCAGGTGGAAATCTGTTTGTGTATGTGTCCCTTGTGTTGTCTGCATCCCCATAAGTGGGTGCTAGAAAATGTAGAGATGCCGAAGGCAGGAATGGCGAGATTTGCCCTGCATAACCTAGGTCTCCCTTTAGACTCCCTTCCATAATTAGTCAGGTCATACATTCTGACAACAACAATTTGAGCCGTGTTTTCAGAAAAGGAAAGCAGCCTGACTAAACCTGTTCCGAATGACCCGTCCACAGATTCCCCTGCCAGATATGAGGCAGGCCGAGGATGGCGGGCTGGATGTGCTGACACCAGCTAATACGGAAAGGCCAGTGGCATCGGCCGAAGATGGAAAACCAGAGGAAGGTCCGTAGTCTATTCAAAGTCTCTTGTCTTCAAAGTTTTCTGGATGGTAAAATAGGATATTTTGTAGCAAAAACAAAAACAAACAAAATGTCTGCTTACAGAATACATGTGTATGGGGCTGAAGGAGCAAAAATGTGGGACTTAGAAAACACAAAACAAAACAACCAGGATAAAGGGACCCGTGTTCATGGGGAGCTCCAAATTGAATCATCTCCTTGGATAGTACCTCAGAAACAATCACAATACCAGTTAAGGAGGTGTGGTTATTCATAGAGTTCAGAAGTGCTTGCTAGTCCTCCATGTGCCTCGAGGCCAGGATGTTGACAAGGAGAAAAACAGCAAGACTTCAAATGTCAGACAATTCACAGGGACAGAAAACTATATGGCATCCTGAGCAAAGTTTTGATGAAGTGATTAGTGATGTGTTGAAGACTAGATGTCCTTTGAGAGACGATAGGGCAGGCAGGTAACAACTGTGCCTTTGAAGGTTCTCTAAAGGGTGAATGGGAACTTTCACGGAGTGAGGAATTTCTAGGGAAAGCCTCCATGGTCTTGACCATCCACCTTCTTGCAACACAGCCTGTGTAGATAGGTATTTCCATGTTTGCTAGTTGTTCTGAGGATTGCAATGGGCAGCGATTTCTTATGAGGGTGGACACCGTCAATTGCGAAGATGAATTCTAGAGACAAGGAATGTGAAATTATTGTTAGGTTCCATTAGAGTGTTTCTTTTTCTAAATTCGTCGTACATCCTTCTTCCACAGGGGACGTGCCATTGACACGCATGATGGAGGTCGGATGGCTGCTCACCACCAAGCACCCCGACGAATCACGTTCCTGTTGTGATGAGAGAGCAAATGAACAGATTTGTAAGGTAGAAAGCTGACCTTAATCACCTACTCCTGTTGTCTTCGATGATATCACCACCTGAAATGTAATGCCCATTTCTCAGCTACCTCATCCATTCCCGGCTCAGAAGCTGGATTTCGCAAAGAAAACATTTCTCGTCTTGGTCCTTGGTAGCTGTCCTAGAATCTCTTCCTATCTTTTTGATTACACTTTGTTGTTTGTGACTAATTTTCTCTTGTAAAAATGGCTTCGGTGTGAGCTGTAGCCACTATGTAGCTCATGACGGGGATCCCAACAGTCAAATTTCACGTTCCCAGTGAATCCAGCATTTCAAAGGGAAGGTCTACCTTGTATGTTAGAGACCAGGACATCTATCTACTACATATCGACCCGGTGGCCAGAGAGCTCTTGATCTTATAGCACAACTCTCAGTTGAGTGGCAGTGTCTTTATCTCCTAAGTGTCATCTGGTGTCCTGTGGCCTGGTGTGTTAACCTCGTTTTATGCACCTGGGATTTGGGTCTCCTTTCTCATATATTCCTGATCTGTGCGGAGAGTCCTTTCCTGTGCCAGTTTATTATTTTGTGAGTAGCCACGCTGCTGTGGTGGGCTGAGTTTCAGTTCTTGTCATCATGGCCTGTGTGTGTGTGTGTGTGTGTGTGTGTGTGTGTGTGTGTGTGTGTGTGTATGTATTTGGGGTGGAGATTCCTAATCAGAAGAAGGAAGGATCTCCTTCCTTCTTGGACGAGCTTCTCACCAGTTACATCTTCTGATCCACTGATCTTCTGTCCTTCAGGAATGTTTGTTCTAAATATAAGGCTCCACTGAGGTACAAGACACTGTCAGTTCCAAAACTGTGTGATTAAGGCAGACTCAAAATTCGGGAAGCTAAGTTGTGTACTTTGAGTGATGGAAGCAAACTGCCATGGAGTACCCGGTAGCCTCCTGTGTGCAGGGGCGCTGAACTTGGAGTGACATTCCCGGAGAAGTTTCAAGGATCAGGGATAGATAGCCCAGCAGGAGCAAACACCAGAGCCTAGAGAGGATCCCAGCACATCCATTGGAGAAATTCAAGGGACACGGCTCTTGAGACAGAGTGGGATTGAGCATGGAAATTGCTGTTCATAGTTCTTTGTGAGATTGAGTGCTAACAGGAGAGCTAAGGATGTCTCCAGTGTGTGTGTGTGTGTGCACTCCCTCAATGTCCAAGAACAGGGGAGCACTACTGGACAAAGGGGCAGCCTTAAGTATTTTGCCTGTCTGTCTTTACCAATGCAGAAACTCCAGAAGCATGATGGTCTGTGATTGTTGCCATTCTCGAGGTCAAAAACAAACATGAATTTGCTGCCGAGTTATGGCATGCATTTATTCTCAATCTGCTGGGTTTCATGGTGGACATGTTTCAAATACAAATAGAAAAGTCACTTCCCTTACATGTCCATTTTTTTTTTTTTGTCTGCCTTTTGGGTTGTTTTGTTGTGTTTTGTTTCTCATTGCATTCGCGATAATTTTGTTGTGTCTGAAGGCAATTCATTCAACTTGCTTAGTTTATATCAGTCTGCCTTCAGCCAGTGTCAAGAATCAGCTTCTGTCTCATTCTCCTGACACCCTAGGTGACAATCTGCGAGGAAGGCTGACACGATGCCCTACTTCCAGTATGACTGGCATTCAGAAACGCCTATATGATAACACATCCTTGTACAATCTCTTTAGGACTTTGATTCCAGGACAAGTCTGAGCAAGAATTTGTTTGGTTAATATGCTCAAAGCCCATTAGTAGAAACCCAACAACCTCGTGAGGAGGAGCAAGAGAGATAAATACCTGGGTCAGTCAGGTGGAAATCTGTTTGTGTATGTGTCCCTTGTGTTGTCTGCATCCCCATAAGTGGGTGCTAGAAAATGTAGAGATGCCGAAGGCAGGAATGGCGAGATTTGCCCTGCATAACCTAGGTCTCCCTTTAGACTCCCTTCCATAATTAGTCAGGTCATACATTCTGACAACAACAATTTGAGCCGTGTTTTCAGAAAAGGAAAGCAGCCTGACTAAACCTGTTCCGAATGACCCGTCCACAGATTCCCCTGCCAGATATGAGGCAGGCCGAGGATGGCGGGCTGGATGTGCTGACACCAGCTAATACGGAAAGGCCAGTGGCATCGGCCGAAGCCAAAGATGGAAAACCAGAGGAAGGTTCGTAGTCGATTCAAAGTCTCTTGTCTGCAAAGTTTTCTGGATGGTAAAATAGGATATTTTGTAGCAAAAACAAAAACAAACAAAATGTCTGCTTACAGAATACATGTGTATGGGGCTGAAGGAGCAAAAATGTGGGACTTAGAAAACACAAAACAAAACAACCAGGATAAAGGGACCCGTGTTCATGGGGAGCTCCAAATTGAATCATCTCCTTGGATAGTACCTCAGAAACAATCACAATACCAGTTAAGGAGGTGTGGTTATTCATAGAGTTCAGAAGTGCTTGCTAGTCCTCCATGTGCCTCGAGGCCAGGATGTTGACAAGGAGAAAAACAGCAAGACTTCAAATGTCAGACAATTCACAGGGACAGAAAACTATATGGCATCCTGAGCAAAGTTTTGATGAAGTGATTAGTGATGTGTTGAAGACTAGATGTCCTTTGAGAGACGATAGGGCAGGCAGGTAACAACTGTGCCTTTGAAGGTTCTCTAAAGGGTGAATGGGAACTTTCACGGAGTGAGGAATTTCTAGGGAAAGCCTCCATGGTCTTGACCATCCACCTTCTTGCAACACAGCCTGTGTAGATAGGTATTTCCATGTTTGCTAGTTGTTCTGAGGATTGCAATGGGCAGCGATTTCTTATGAGGGTGGACACCGTCAATTGCGAAGATGAATTCTAGAGACAAGGAATGTGAAATTATTGTTAGGTTCCATTAGAGTGTTTCTTTTTCTAAATTCGTCGTACATCCTTCTTCCACAGGGGACGTGCCATTGACACGCATGATGGAGGTCGGATGGCTGCTCACCACCAAGCACCCCGACGAATCACGTTCCTGTTGTGATGAGAGAGCAAATGAACAGATTTGTAAGGTAGAAAGCTGACCTTAATCACCTACTCCTGTTGTCTTCGATGATATCCCCACCTGAAATGTAATGCCCATTTCTAAGCTACCTCATCCATTCCCGGCTCAGAAGCTGGATTTCGCAAAGAAAACATTTCTCGTCTTGGTCCTTGGTAGCTGTCCTAGAATCTCTTCCTATCTTTTTGATTACACTTTGTTGTTTGTGACTAATTTTCTCTTGTAAAAATGGCTTCGGTGTGAGCTGTAGCCACTATGTAGCTCATGACGGGGATCCCAACAGTCAAATTTCACGTTCCCAGTGAATCCAGCATTTCAAAGGGAAGGTCTACCTTGTATGTTAGAGACCAGGCCATCTATCTACTACATATCGACCCGGTGGCCAGAGAGCTCTTGATCTTATAGCACAACTCTCAGTTGAGTGGCAGTGTCTTTATCTCCTGAGTGTCATCTGGTGTCCTGTGGCCTGGTGTGTTAACCTCGTTTTATGCACCTGGGATTTGGGTCTCCTTTCTCATATATTCCTGATCTGTGCGGAGAGTCCTTTCCTGTGCCAGTTTATTATTTTGTGAGTAGCCACGCTGCTGTGGTGGGCTGAGTTTCAGTTCTTGTCATCATGGCCTGTGTGTGTGTGTGTGTGTGTGTGTGTGTGTGTGTGTGTGTGTGTGTGATGTATTTGGGGTGGAGATTCCTAATCAGAAGAAGGAAGGATCTCCTTCCTTCTTGGACGAGCTTCTCACCAGTTACATCTTCTGATCCACTGATCTTCTGTCCTTCAGGAATGTTTGTTCTAAATATAAGGCTCCACTGAGGTACAAGACACTGTCAGTTCCAAAACTGTGTGATTAAGGCAGACTCAAAATTCGGGAAGCTAAGTTGTGTACTTTGAGTGATGGAAGCAAACTGCCATGGAGTACCCGGTAGCCTCCTGTGTGCAGGGGCGCTGAACTTGGAGTGACATTCCCGGAGAAGTTTCAAGGATCAGGGATAGATAGCCCAGCAGGAGCAAACACCAGAGCCTAGAGAGGATCCCAGCACATCCATTGGAGAAATTCAAGGGACACGGCTCTTGAGACAGAGTGGGATTGAGCATGGAAATTGCTGTTCATAGTTCTTTGTGAGATTGAGTGCTAACAGGAGAGCTAAGGATGTCTCCAGTGTGTGTGTGTGTGTGCACTCCCTCAATGTCCAAGAACAGGGGAGCACTACTGGACAAAGGGGCAGCCTTAAGTATTTTGCCTGTCTGTCTTTACCAATGCAGAAACTCCAGAAGCATGATGGTCTGTGATTGTTGCCATTCTCGAGGTCAAAAACAAACATGAATTTGCTGCCGAGTTATGGCATGCATTTATTCTCAATCTGCTGGGTTTCATGGTGGACATGTTTCAAATACAAATAGAAAAGTCACTTCCCTTACATGTCCATTTTTTTTCTTCTTTGTCTGCCTTTTGGGTTGTTTTGTTGTGTTTTGTTTCTCATTGCATTCGCGATAATTTTGTTGTGTCTGAAGGCAATTCATTCAACTTGCTTAGTTTATATCAGTCTGCCTTCAGCCAGTGTCAAGAATCAGCTTCTGTCTCATTCTCCTGACACCCTAGGTGACAATCTGCGAGGAAGGCTGACACGATGCCCAACTTCCAGTATGACTGGCATTCAGAAACGCCTATATGATAACACATCCTTGTACAATCTCTTTAGGACTTTGATTCCAGGACAAGTCTGAGCAAGAATTTGTTTGGTTAATATGCTCAAAGCCCATTAGTAGAAACCCAACAACCTCGTGAGGAGGAGCAAGAGAGATAAATACCTGGGTCAGTCAGGTGGAAATCTGTTTGTGTATGTGTCCCTTGTGTTGTCTGCATCCCCATTAGTGGGTGCTAGAAAATGTAGAGATGCCGAAGGCAGGAATGGCGAGATTTGCCCTGCATAACCTAGGTCTCCCTTTAGACTCCCTTCCATAATTAGTCAGGTCATACATTCTGACAACAACAATTTGAGCCGTGTTTTCAGAAAAGGAAAGCAGCCTGACTAAACCTGTTCCGAATGACCCGTCCACAGATTCCCCTGCCAGATATGAGGCAGGCCGAGGATGGCGGGCTGGATGTGCTGACACCAGCTAATACGGAAAGGCCAGTGGCATCGGCCGAAGCCAAAGATGGAAAACCAGAGGAAGGTCCGTAGTCTATTCAAAGTCTCTTGTCTTCAAAGTTTTCTGGATGGTAAAATAGGATATTTTGTAGCAAAAACAAAAACAAACAAAATGTCTGCTTACAGAATACATGTGTATGGGGCTGAAGGAGCAAAAATGTGGGACTTAGAAAACACAAAACAAAACAACCAGGATAAAGGGACCCGTGTTCATGGGGAGCTCCAAATTGAATCATCTCCTTGGATAGTACCTCAGAAACAATCACAATACCAGTTAAGGAGGTGTGGTTATTCATAGAGTTCAGAAGTGCTTGCTAGTCCTCCATGTGCCTCGAGGCCAGGATGTTGACAAGGAGAAAAACAGCAAGACTTCAAATGTCAGACAATTCACAGGGACAGAAAACTATATGGCATCCTGAGCAAAGTTTTGATGAAGTGATTAGTGATGTGTTGAAGACTAGATGTCCTTTGAGAGACGATAGGGCAGGCAGGTAACAACTGTGCCTTTGAAGGTTCTCTAAAGGGTGAATGGGAACTTTCACGGAGTGAGGAATTTCTAGGGAAAGCCTCCATGGTCTTGACCATCCACCTTCTTGCAACACAGCCTGTGTAGATAGGTATTTCCATGTTTGCTAGTTGTTCTGAGGATTGCAATGGGCAGCGATTTCTTATGAGGGTGGACACCGTCAATTGCGAAGATGAATTCTAGAGACAAGGAATGTGAAATTATTGTTAGGTTCCATTAGAGTGTTTCTTTTTCTAAATTCGTCGTACATCCTTCTTCCACAGGGGACGTGCCATTGACACGCATGATGGAGGTCGGATGGCTGCTCACCACCAAGCACCCCGACGAATCACGTTCCTGTTGTGATGAGAGAGCAAATGAACAGATTTGTAAGGTAGAAAGCTGACCTTAATCACCTACTCCTGTTGTCTTCGATGATATCACCACCTGAAATGTAATGCCCATTTCTCAGCTACCTCATCCATTCCCGGCTCAGAAGCTGGATTTCGCAAAGAAAACATTTCTCGTCTTGGTCCTTGGTAGCTGTCCTAGAATCTCTTCCTATCTTTTTGATTACACTTTGTTGTTTGTGACTAATTTTCTCTTGTAAAAATGGCTTCGGTGTGAGCTGTAGCCACTATGTAGCTCATGACGGGGATCCCAACAGTCAAATTTCACGTTCCCAGTGAATCCAGCATTTCAAAGGGAAGGTCTACCTTGTATGTTAGAGACCAGGACATCTATCTACTACATATCGACCCGGTGGCCAGAGAGCTCTTGATCTTATAGCACAACTCTCAGTTGAGTGGCAGTGTCTTTATCTCCTAAGTGTCATCTGGTGTCCTGTGGCCTGGTGTGTTAACCTCGTTTTATGCACCTGGGATTTGGGTCTCCTTTCTCATATATTCCTGATCTGTGCGGAGAGTCCTTTCCTGTGCCAGTTTATTATTTTGTGAGTAGCCACGCTGCTGTGGTGGGCTGAGTTTCAGTTCTTGTCATCATGGCCTGTGTGTGGTGTGTGTGTGTGTGTGTGTGTGTGTGTGTGTGTGTGTGTGTGTGTATTTGGGGTGGAGATTCCTAATCAGAAGAAGGAAGGATCTCCTTCCTTCTTGGACGAGCTTCTCACCAGTTACATCTTCTGATCCACTGATCTTCTGTCCTTCAGGAATGTTTGTTCTAAATATAAGGCTCCACTGAGGTACAAGACACTGTCAGTTCCAAAACTGTGTGATTAAGGCAGACTCAAAATTCGGGAAGCTAAGTTGTGTACTTTGAGTGATGGAAGCAAACTGCCATGGAGTACCCGGTAGCCTCCTGTGTGCAGGGGCGCTGAACTTGGAGTGACATTCCCGGAGAAGTTTCAAGGATCAGGGATAGATAGCCCAGCAGGAGCAAACACCAGAGCCTAGAGAGGATCCCAGCACATCCATTGGAGAAATTCAAGGGACACGGCTCTTGAGACAGAGTGGGATTGAGCATGGAAATTGCTGTTCATAGTTCTTTGTGAGATTGAGTGCTAACAGGAGAGCTAAGGATGTCTCCAGTGTGTGTGTGTGTGTGCACTCCCTCAATGTCCAAGAACAGGGGAGCACTACTGGACAAAGGGGCAGCCTTAAGTATTTTGCCTGTCTGTCTTTACCAATGCAGAAACTCCAGAAGCATGATGGTCTGTGATTGTTGCCATTCTCGAGGTCAAAAACAAACATGAATTTGCTGCCGAGTTATGGCATGCATTTATTCTCAATCTGCTGGGTTTCATGGTGGACATGTTTCAAATACAAATAGAAAAGTCACTTCCCTTACATGTCCATTTTTTTTTTCTTTGTCTGCCTTTTGGGTTGTTTTGTTGTGTTTTGTTTCTCATTGCATTCGCGATAATTTTGTTGTGTCTGAAGGCAATTCATTCAACTTGCTTAGTTTATATCAGTCTGCCTTCAGCCAGTGTCAAGAATCAGCTTCTGTCTCATTCTCCTGACACCCTAGGTGACAATCTGCGAGGAAGGCTGACACGATGCCCAACTTCCAGTATGACTGGCATTCAGAAACGCCTATATGATAACACATCCTTGTACAATCTCTTTAGGACTTTGATTCCAGGACAAGTCTGAGCAAGAATTTGTTTGGTTAATATGCTCAAAGCCCATTAGTAGAAACCCAACAACCTCGTGAGGAGGAGCAAGAGAGATAAATACCTGGGTCAGTCAGGTGGAAATCTGTTTGTGTATGTGTCCCTTGTGTTGTCTGCATCCCCATTAGTGGGTGCTAGAAAATGTAGAGATGCCGAAGGCAGGAATGGCGAGATTTGCCCTGCATAACCTAGGTCTCCCTTTAGACTCCCTTCCATAATTAGTCAGGTCATACATTCTGACAACAACAATTTGAGCCGTGTTTTCAGAAAAGGAAAGCAGCCTGACTAAACCTGTTCCGAATGACCCGTCCACAGATTCCCCTGCCAGATATGAGGCAGGCCGAGGATGGCGGGCTGGATGTGCTGACACCAGCTAATACGGAAAGGCCAGTGGCATCGGCCGAACCAGATGGAAAACCAGAGGAAGGTCCGTAGTCTATTCAAAGTCTCTTGTCTTCAAAGTTTTCTGGATGGTAAAATAGGATATTTTGTAGCAAAAACAAAAACAAACAAAATGTCTGCTTACAGAATACATGTGTATGGGGCTGAAGGAGCAAAAATGTGGGACTTAGAAAACACAAAACAAAACAACCAGGATAAAGGGACCCGTGTTCATGGGGAGCTCCAAATTGAATCATCTCCTTGGATAGTACCTCAGAAACAATCACAATACCAGTTAAGGAGGTGTGGTTATTCATAGAGTTCAGAAGTGCTTGCTAGTCCTCCATGTGCCTCGAGGCCAGGATGTTGACAAGGAGAAAAACAGCAAGACTTCAAATGTCAGACAATTCACAGGGACAGAAAACTATATGGCATCCTGAGCAAAGTTTTGATGAAGTGATTAGTGATGTGTTGAAGACTAGATGTCCTTTGAGAGACGATAGGGCAGGCAGGTAACAACTGTGCCTTTGAAGGTTCTCTAAAGGGTGAATGGGAACTTTCACGGAGTGAGGAATTTCTAGGGAAAGCCTCCATGGTCTTGACCATCCACCTTCTTGCAACACAGCCTGTGTAGATAGGTATTTCCATGTTTGCTAGTTGTTCTGAGGATTGCAATGGGCAGCGATTTCTTATGAGGGTGGAAACCGTCAATTGCGAAGATGAATTCTAGAGACAAGGAATGTGAAATTATTGTTAGGTTCCATTAGAGTGTTTCTTTTTCTAAATTCGTCGTACATCCTTCTTCCACAGGGGACGTGCCATTGACACGCATGATGGAGGTCGGATGGCTGCTCACCACCAAGCACCCCGACGAATCACGTTCCTGTTGTGATGAGAGAGCAAATGAACAGATTTGTAAGGTAGAAAGCTGACCTTAATCACCTACTCCTGTTGTCTTCGATGATATCACCACCTGAAATGTAATGCCCATTTCTCAGCTACCTCATCCATTCCCGGCTCAGAAGCTGGATTTCGCAAAGAAAACATTTCTCGTCTTGGTCCTTGGTAGCTGTCCTAGAATCTCTTCCTATCTTTTTGATTACACTTTGTTGTTTGTGACTAATTTTCTCTTGTAAAAATGGCTTCGGTGTGAGCTGTAGCCACTATGTAGCTCATGACGGGGATCCCAACAGTCAAATTTCACGTTCCCAGTGAATCCAGCATTTCAAAGGGAAGGTCTACCTTGTATGTTAGAGACCAGGACATCTATCTACTACATATCGACCCGGTGGCCAGAGAGCTCTTGATCTTATAGCACAACTCTCAGTTGAGTGGCAGTGTCTTTATCTCCTAAGTGTCATCTGGTGTCCTGTGGCCTGGTGTGTTAACCTCGTTTTATGCACCTGGGATTTGGGTCTCCTTTCTCATATATTCCTGATCTGTGCGGAGAGTCCTTTCCTGTGCCAGTTTATTATTTTGTGAGTAGCCACGCTGCTGTGGTGGGCTGAGTTTCAGTTCTTGTCATCATGGCCTGTGTGTGTGTGTGTGTGTGTGTGTGTGTGTGTGTGTGTGTGTGTGTGTGTATTTGGGGTGGAGATTCCTAATCAGAAGAAGGAAGGATCTCCTTCCTTCTTGGACGAGCTTCTCACCAGTTACATCTTCTGATCCACTGATCTTCTGTCCTTCAGGAATGTTTGTTCTAAATATAAGGCTCCACTGAGGTACAAGACACTGTCAGTTCCAAAACTGTGTGATTAAGGCAGACTCAAAATTCGGGAAGCTAAGTTGTGTACTTTGAGTGATGGAAGCAAACTGCCATGGAGTACCCGGTAGCCTCCTGTGTGCAGGGGCGCTGAACTTGGAGTGACATTCCCGGAGAAGTTTCAAGGATCAGGGATAGATAGCCCAGCAGGAGCAAACACCAGAGCCTAGAGAGGATCCCAGCACATCCATTGGAGAAATTCAAGGGACACGGCTCTTGAGACAGAGTGGGATTGAGCATGGAAATTGCTGTTCATAGTTCTTTGTGAGATTGAGTGCTAACAGGAGAGCTAAGGATGTCTCCAGTGTGTGTGTGTGTGTGGCACTCCCTCAATGTCCAAGAACAGGGGAGCACTACTGGACAAAGGGGCAGCCTTAAGTATTTTGCCTGTCTGTCTTTACCAATGCAGAAACTCCAGAAGCATGATGGTCTGTGATTGTTGCCATTCTCGAGGTCAAAAACAAACATGAATTTGCTGCCGAGTTATGGCATGCATTTATTCTCAATCTGCTGGGTTTCATGGTGGACATGTTTCAAATACAAATAGAAAAGTCACTTCCCTTACATGTCCATTTTTTTTTTCTTTGTCTGCCTTTTGGGTTGTTTTGTTGTGTTTTGTTTCTCATTGCATTCGCGATAATTTTGTTGTGTCTGAAGGCAATTCATTCAACTTGCTTAGTTTATATCAGTCTGCCTTCAGCCAGTGTCAAGAATCAGCTTCTGTCTCATTCTCCTGACACCCTAGGTGACAATCTGCGAGGAAGGCTGACACGATGCCCAACTTCCAGTATGACTGGCATTCAGAAACGCCTATATGATAACACATCCTTGTACAATCTCTTTAGGACTTTGATTCCAGGACAAGTCTGAGCAAGAATTTGTTTGGTTAATATGCTCAAAGCCCATTAGTAGAAACCCAACAACCTCGTGAGGAGGAGCAAGAGAGATAAATACCTGGGTCAGTCAGGTGGAAATCTGTTTGTGTATGTGTCCCTTGTGTTGTCTGCATCCCCATAAGTGGGTGCTAGAAAATGTAGAGATGCCGAAGGCAGGAATGGCGAGATTTGCCCTGCATAACCTAGGTCTCCCTTTAGACTCCCTTCCATAATTAGTCAGGTCATACATTCTGACAACAACAATTTGAGCCGTGTTTTCAGAAAAGGAAAGCAGCCTGACTAAACCTGTTCCGAATGACCCGTCCACAGATTCCCCTGCCAGATATGAGGCAGGCCGAGGATGGCGGGCTGGATGTGCTGACACCAGCTAATACGGAAAGGCCAGTGGCATCGGCCGAAGCCAAGATGGAAAACCAGAGGAAGGTCCGTAGTCTATTCAAAGTCTCTTGTCTGCAAAGTTTTCTGGATGGTAAAATAGGATATTTTGTAGCAAAAACAAAAACAAACAAAATGTCTGCTTACAGAATACATGTGTATGGGGCTGAAGGAGCAAAAATGTGGGACTTAGAAAACACAAAACAAAACAACCAGGATAAAGGGACCCGTGTTCATGGGGAGCTCCAAATTGAATCATCTCCTTGGATAGTACCTCAGAAACAATCACAATACCAGTTAAGGAGGTGTGGTTATTCATAGAGTTCAGAAGTGCTTGCTAGTCCTCCATGTGCCTCGAGGCCAGGATGTTGACAAGGAGAAAAACAGCAAGACTTCAAATGTCAGACAATTCACAGGGACAGAAAACTATATGGCATCCTGAGCAAAGTTTTGATGAAGTGATTAGTGATGTGTTGAAGACTAGATGTCCTTTGAGAGACGATAGGGCAGGCAGGTAACAACTGTGCCTTTGAAGGTTCTCTAAAGGGTGAATGGGAACTTTCACGGAGTGAGGAATTTCTAGGGAAAGCCTCCATGGTCTTGACCATCCACCTTCTTGCAACACAGCCTGTGTAGATAGGTATTTCCATGTTTGCTAGTTGTTCTGAGGATTGCAATGGGCAGCGATTTCTTATGAGGGTGGAAACCGTCAATTGCGAAGATGAATTCTAGAGACAAGGAATGTGAAATTATTGTTAGGTTCCATTAGAGTGTTTCTTTTTCTAAATTCGTCGTACATCCTTCTTCCACAGGGGACGTGCCATTGACACGCATGATGGAGGTCGGATGGCTGCTCACCACCAAGCACCCCGACGAATCACGTTCCTGTTGTGATGAGAGAGCAAATGAACAGATTTGTAAGGTAGAAAGCTGACCTTAATCACCTACTCCTGTTGTCTTCGATGATATCACCACCTGAAATGTAATGCCCATTTCTAAGCTACCTCATCCATTCCCGGCTCAGAAGCTGGATTTCGCAAAGAAAACATTTCTCGTCTTGGTCCTTGGTAGCTGTCCTAGAATCTCTTCCTATCTTTTTGATTACACTTTGTTGTTTGTGACTAATTTTCTCTTGTAAAAATGGCTTCGGTGTGAGCTGTAGCCACTATGTAGCTCATGACGGGGATCCCAACAGTCAAATTTCACGTTCCCAGTGAATCCAGCATTTCAAAGGGAAGGTCTACCTTGTATGTTAGAGACCAGGCCATCTATCTACTACATATCGACCCGGTGGCCAGAGAGCTCTTGATCTTATAGCACAACTCTCAGTTGAGTGGCAGTGTCTTTATCTCCTGAGTGTCATCTGGTGTCCTGTGGCCTGGTGTGTTAACCTCGTTTTATGCACCTGGGATTTGGGTCTCCTTTCTCATATATTCCTGATCTGTGCGGAGAGTCCTTTCCTGTGCCAGTTTATTATTTTGTGAGTAGCCACGCTGCTGTGGTGGGCTGAGTTTCAGTTCTTGTCATCATGGCCTGTGTGTGTGTGTGTGTGTGTGTGTGTGTGTGTGTGTGTGTGTGTGTGTTTTGTATTTGGGGTGGAGATTCCTAATCAGAAGAAGGAAGGATCTCCTTCCTTCTTGGACGAGCTTCTCACCAGTTACATCTTCTGATCCACTGATCTTCTGTCCTTCAGGAATGTTTGTTCTAAATATAAGGCTCCACTGAGGTACAAGACACTGTCAGTTCCAAAACTGTGTGATTAAGGCAGACTCAAAATTCGGGAAGCTAAGTTGTGTACTTTGAGTGATGGAAGCAAACTGCCATGGAGTACCCGGTAGCCTCCTGTGTGCAGGGGCGCTGAACTTGGAGTGACATTCCCGGAGAAGTTTCAAGGATCAGGGATAGATAGCCCAGCAGGAGCAAACACCAGAGCCTAGAGAGGATCCCAGCACATCCATTGGAGAAATTCAAGGGACACGGCTCTTGAGACAGAGTGGGATTGAGCATGGAAATTGCTGTTCATAGTTCTTTGTGAGATTGAGTGCTAACAGGAGAGCTAAGGATGTCTCCAGTGTGTGTGTGTGTGTGCACTCCCTCAATGTCCAAGAACAGGGGAGCACTACTGGACAAAGGGGCAGCCTTAAGTATTTTGCCTGTCTGTCTTTACCAATGCAGAAACTCCAGAAGCATGATGGTCTGTGATTGTTGCCATTCTCGAGGTCAAAAACAAACATGAATTTGCTGCCGAGTTATGGCATGCATTTATTCTCAATCTGCTGGGTTTCATGGTGGACATGTTTCAAATACAAATAGAAAAGTCACTTCCCTTACATGTCCATTTTTTTTTTCTTTGTCTGCCTTTTGGGTTGTTTTGTTGTGTTTTGTTTCTCATTGCATTCGCGATAATTTTGTTGTGTCTGAAGGCAATTCATTCAACTTGCTTAGTTTATATCAGTCTGCCTTCAGCCAGTGTCAAGAATCAGCTTCTGTCTCATTCTCCTGACACCCTAGGTGACAATCTGCGAGGAAGGCTGACACGATGCCCAACTTCCAGTATGACTGGCATTCAGAAACGCCTATATGATAACACATCCTTGTACAATCTCTTTAGGACTTTGATTCCAGGACAAGTCTGAGCAAGAATTTGTTTGGTTAATATGCTCAAAGCCCATTAGTAGAAACCCAACAACCTCGTGAGGAGGAGCAAGAGAGATAAATACCTGGGTCAGTCAGGTGGAAATCTGTTTGTGTATGTGTCCCTTGTGTTGTCTGCATCCCCATAAGTGGGTGCTAGAAAATGTAGAGATGCCGAAGGCAGGAATGGCGAGATTTGCCCTGCATAACCTAGGTCTCCCTTTAGACTCCCTTCCATAATTAGTCAGGTCATACATTCTGACAACAACAATTTGAGCCGTGTTTTCAGAAAAGGAAAGCAGCCTGACTAAACCTGTTCCGAATGACCCGTCCACAGATTCCCCTGCCAGATATGAGGCAGGCCGAGGATGGCGGGCTGGATGTGCTGACACCAGCTAATACGGAAAGGCCAGTGGCATCGGCCGAAGCCAAAGATGGAAAACCAGAGGAAGGTTCGTAGTCTATTCAAAGTCTCTTGTCTGCAAAGTTTTCTGGATGGTAAAATAGGATATTTTGTAGCAAAAACAAAAACAAACAAAATGTCTGCTTACAGAATACATGTGTATGGGGCTGAAGGAGCAAAAATGTGGGACTTAGAAAACACAAAACAAAACAACCAGGATAAAGGGACCCGTGTTCATGGGGAGCTCCAAATTGAATCATCTCCTTGGATAGTACCTCAGAAACAATCACAATACCAGTTAAGGAGGTGTGGTTATTCATAGAGTTCAGAAGTGCTTGCTAGTCCTCCATGTGCCTCGAGGCCAGGATGTTGACAAGGAGAAAAACAGCAAGACTTCAAATGTCAGACAATTCACAGGGACAGAAAACTATATGGCATCCTGAGCAAAGTTTTGATGAAGTGATTAGTGATGTGTTGAAGACTAGATGTCCTTTGAGAGACGATAGGGCAGGCAGGTAACAACTGTGCCTTTGAAGGTTCTCTAAAGGGTGAATGGGAACTTTCACGGAGTGAGGAATTTCTAGGGAAAGCCTCCATGGTCTTGACCATCCACCTTCTTGCAACACAGCCTGTGTAGATAGGTATTTCCATGTTTGCTAGTTGTTCTGAGGATTGCAATGGGCAGCGATTTCTTATGAGGGTGGAAACCGTCAATTGCGAAGATGAATTCTAGAGACAAGGAATGTGAAATTATTGTTAGGTTCCATTAGAGTGTTTCTTTTTCTAAATTCGTCGTACATCCTTCTTCCACAGGGGACGTGCCATTGACACGCATGATGGAGGTCGGATGGCTGCTCACCACCAAGCACCCCGACGAATCACGTTCCTGTTGTGATGAGAGAGCAAATGAACAGATTTGTAAGGTAGAAAGCTGACCTTAATCACCTACTCCTGTTGTCTTCGATGATATCACCACCTGAAATGTAATGCCCATTTCTCAGCTACCTCATCCATTCCCGGCTCAGAAGCTGGATTTCGCAAAGAAAACATTTCTCGTCTTGGTCCTTGGTAGCTGTCCTAGAATCTCTTCCTATCTTTTTGATTACACTTTGTTGTTTGTGACTAATTTTCTCTTGTAAAAATGGCTTCGGTGTGAGCTGTAGCCACTATGTAGCTCATGACGGGGATCCCAACAGTCAAATTTCACGTTCCCAGTGAATCCAGCATTTCAAAGGGAAGGTCTACCTTGTATGTTAGAGACCAGGCCATCTATCTACTACATATCGACCCGGTGGCCAGAGAGCTCTTGATCTTATAGCACAACTCTCAGTTGAGTGGCAGTGTCTTTATCTCCTAAGTGTCATCTGGTGTCCTGTGGCCTGGTGTGTTAACCTCGTTTTATGCACCTGGGATTTGGGTCTCCTTTCTCATATATTCCTGATCTGTGCGGAGAGTCCTTTCCTGTGCCAGTTTATTATTTTGTGAGTAGCCACGCTGCTGTGGTGGGCTGAGTTTCAGTTCTTGTCATCATGGCCTGTGTGTGTGTGTGTGTGTGTGTGTGTGTGTGTGTGTGTGTGTGTGTTGTATGTATTTGGGGTGGAGATTCCTAATCAGAAGAAGGAAGGATCTCCTTCCTTCTTGGACGAGCTTCTCACCAGTTACATCTTCTGATCCACTGATCTTCTGTCCTTCAGGAATGTTTGTTCTAAATATAAGGCTCCACTGAGGTACAAGACACTGTCAGTTCCAAAACTGTGTGATTAAGGCAGACTCAAAATTCGGGAAGCTAAGTTGTGTACTTTGAGTGATGGAAGCAAACTGCCATGGAGTACCCGGTAGCCTCCTGTGTGCAGGGGCGCTGAACTTGGAGTGACATTCCCGGAGAAGTTTCAAGGATCAGGGATAGATAGCCCAGCAGGAGCAAACACCAGAGCCTAGAGAGGATCCCAGCACATCCATTGGAGAAATTCAAGGGACACGGCTCTTGAGACAGAGTGGGATTGAGCATGGAAATTGCTGTTCATAGTTCTTTGTGAGATTGAGTGCTAACAGGAGAGCTAAGGATGTCTCCAGTGTGTGTGTGTGTGTGCACTCCCTCAATGTCCAAGAACAGGGGAGCACTACTGGACAAAGGGGCAGCCTTAAGTATTTTGCCTGTCTGTCTTTACCAATGCAGAAACTCCAGAAGCATGATGGTCTGTGATTGTTGCCATTCTCGAGGTCAAAAACAAACATGAATTTGCTGCCGAGTTATGGCATGCATTTATTCTCAATCTGCTGGGTTTCATGGTGGACATGTTTCAAATACAAATAGAAAAGTCACTTCCCTTACATGTCCATTTTTTTTTTTTTGTCTGCCTTTTGGGTTGTTTTGTTGTGTTTTGTTTCTCATTGCATTCGCGATAATTTTGTTGTGTCTGAAGGCAATTCATTCAACTTGCTTAGTTTATATCAGTCTGCCTTCAGCCAGTGTCAAGAATCAGCTTCTGTCTCATTCTCCTGACACCCTAGGTGACAATCTGCGAGGAAGGCTGACACGATGCCCTACTTCCAGTATGACTGGCATTCAGAAACGCCTATATGATAACACATCCTTGTACAATCTCTTTAGGACTTTGATTCCAGGACAAGTCTGAGCAAGAATTTGTTTGGTTAATATGCTCAAAGCCCATTAGTAGAAACCCAACAACCTCGTGAGGAGGAGCAAGAGAGATAAATACCTGGGTCAGTCAGGTGGAAATCTGTTTGTGTATGTGTCCCTTGTGTTGTCTGCATCCCCATAAGTGGGTGCTAGAAAATGTAGAGATGCCGAAGGCAGGAATGGCGAGATTTGCCCTGCATAACCTAGGTCTCCCTTTAGACTCCCTTCCATAATTAGTCAGGTCATACATTCTGACAACAACAATTTGAGCCGTGTTTTCAGAAAAGGAAAGCAGCCTGACTAAACCTGTTCCGAATGACCCGTCCACAGATTCCCCTGCCAGATATGAGGCAGGCCGAGGATGGCGGGCTGGATGTGCTGACACCAGCTAATACGGAAAGGCCAGTGGCATCGGCCGAAGCCAAGATGGAAAACCAGAGGAAGGTTCGTAGTCTATTCAAAGTCTCTTGTCTGCAAAGTTTTCTGGATGGTAAAATAGGATATTTTGTAGCAAAAACAAAAACAAACAAAATGTCTGCTTACAGAATACATGTGTATGGGGCTGAAGGAGCAAAAATGTGGGACTTAGAAAACACAAAACAAAACAACCAGGATAAAGGGACCCGTGTTCATGGGGAGCTCCAAATTGAATCATCTCCTTGGATAGTACCTCAGAAACAATCACAATACCAGTTAAGGAGGTGTGGTTATTCATAGAGTTCAGAAGTGCTTGCTAGTCCTCCATGTGCCTCGAGGCCAGGATGTTGACAAGGAGAAAAACAGCAAGACTTCAAATGTCAGACAATTCACAGGGACAGAAAACTATATGGCATCCTGAGCAAAGTTTTGATGAAGTGATTAGTGATGTGTTGAAGACTAGATGTCCTTTGAGAGACGATAGGGCAGGCAGGTAACAACTGTGCCTTTGAAGGTTCTCTAAAGGGTGAATGGGAACTTTCACGGAGTGAGGAATTTCTAGGGAAAGCCTCCATGGTCTTGACCATCCACCTTCTTGCAACACAGCCTGTGTAGATAGGTATTTCCATGTTTGCTAGTTGTTCTGAGGATTGCAATGGGCAGCGATTTCTTATGAGGGTGGAAACCGTCAATTGCGAAGATGAATTCTAGAGACAAGGAATGTGAAATTATTGTTAGGTTCCATTAGAGTGTTTCTTTTTCTAAATTCGTCGTACATCCTTCTTCCACAGGGGACGTGCCATTGACACGCATGATGGAGGTCGGATGGCTGCTCACCACCAAGCACCCCGACGAATCACGTTCCTGTTGTGATGAGAGAGCAAATGAACAGATTTGTAAGGTAGAAAGCTGACCTTAATCACCTACTCCTGTTGTCTTCGATGATATCCCCACCTGAAATGTAATGCCCATTTCTAAGCTACCTCATCCATTCCCGGCTCAGAAGCTGGATTTCGCAAAGAAAACATTTCTCGTCTTGGTCCTTGGTAGCTGTCCTAGAATCTCTTCCTATCTTTTTGATTACACTTTGTTGTTTGTGACTAATTTTCTCTTGTACAAATGGCTTCGGTGTGAGCTGTAGCCACTATGTAGCTCATGACGGGGATCCCAACAGTCAAATTTCACGTTCCCAGTGAATCCAGCATTTCAAAGGGAAGGTCTACCTTGTATGTTAGAGACCAGGCCATCTATCTACTACATATCGACCCGGTGGCCAGAGAGCTCTTGATCTTATAGCACAACTCTCAGTTGAGTGGCAGTGTCTTTATCTCCTGAGTGTCATCTGGTGTCCTGTGGCCTGGTGTGTTAACCTCGTTTTATGCACCTGGGATTTGGGTCTCCTTTCTCATATATTCCTGATCTGTGCGGAGAGTCCTTTCCTGTGCCAGTTTATTATTTTGTGAGTAGCCACGCTGCTGTGGTGGGCTGAGTTTCAGTTCTTGTCATCATGGCCTGTGTGTGTGTGTGTGTGTGTGTGTGTGTGTGTGTGTGTGTGTGTGTGTGTTTATTTGGGGTGGAGATTCCTAATCAGAAGAAGGAAGGATCTCCTTCCTTCTTGGACGAGCTTCTCACCAGTTACATCTTCTGATCCACTGATCTTCTGTCCTTCAGGAATGTTTGTTCTAAATATAAGGCTCCACTGAGGTACAAGACACTGTCAGTTCCAAAACTGTGTGATTAAGGCAGACTCAAAATTCGGGAAGCTAAGTTGTGTACTTTGAGTGATGGAAGCAAACTGCCATGGAGTACCCGGTAGCCTCCTGTGTGCAGGGGCGCTGAACTTGGAGTGACATTCCCGGAGAAGTTTCAAGGATCAGGGATAGATAGCCCAGCAGGAGCAAACACCAGAGCCTAGAGAGGATCCCAGCACATCCATTGGAGAAATTCAAGGGACACGGCTCTTGAGACAGAGTGGGATTGAGCATGGAAATTGCTGTTCATAGTTCTTTGTGAGATTGAGTGCTAACAGGAGAGCTAAGGATGTCTCCAGTGTGTGTGTGTGTGTGCACTCCCTCAATGTCCAAGAACAGGGGAGCACTACTGGACAAAGGGGCAGCCTTAAGTATTTTGCCTGTCTGTCTTTACCAATGCAGAAACTCCAGAAGCATGATGGTCTGTGATTGTTGCCATTCTCGAGGTCAAAAACAAACATGAATTTGCTGCCGAGTTATGGCATGCATTTATTCTCAATCTGCTGGGTTTCATGGTGGACATGTTTCAAATACAAATAGAAAAGTCACTTCCCTTACATGTCCATTTTTTTTTTTCTTTGTCTGCCTTTTGGGTTGTTTTGTTGTGTTTTGTTTCTCATTGCATTCGCGATAATTTTGTTGTGTCTGAAGGCAATTCATTCAACTTGCTTAGTTTATATCAGTCTGCCTTCAGCCAGTGTCAAGAATCAGCTTCTGTCTCATTCTCCTGACACCCTAGGTGACAATCTGCGAGGAAGGCTGACACGATGCCCTACTTCCAGTATGACTGGCATTCAGAAACGCCTATATGATAACACATCCTTGTACAATCTCTTTAGGACTTTGATTCCAGGACAAGTCTGAGCAAGAATTTGTTTGGTTAATATGCTCAAAGCCCATTAGTAGAAACCCAACAACCTCGTGAGGAGGAGCAAGAGAGATAAATACCTGGGTCAGTCAGGTGGAAATCTGTTTGTGTATGTGTCCCTTGTGTTGTCTGCATCCCCATAAGTGGGTGCTAGAAAATGTAGAGATGCCGAAGGCAGGAATGGCGAGATTTGCCCTGCATAACCTAGGTCTCCCTTTAGACTCCCTTCCATAATTAGTCAGGTCATACATTCTGACAACAACAATTTGAGCCGTGTTTTCAGAAAAGGAAAGCAGCCTGACTAAACCTGTTCCGAATGACCCGTCCACAGATTCCCCTGCCAGATATGAGGCAGGCCGAGGATGGCGGGCTGGATGTGCTGACACCAGCTAATACGGAAAGGCCAGTGGCATCGGCCGAAGCCAAAGATGGAAAACCAGAGGAAGGTTCGTAGTCTATTCAAAGTCTCTTGTCTGCAAAGTTTTCTGGATGGTAAAATAGGATATTTTGTAGCAAAAACAAAAACAAACAAAATGTCTGCTTACAGAATACATGTGTATGGGGCTGAAGGAGCAAAAATGTGGGACTTAGAAAACACAAAACAAAACAACCAGGATAAAGGGACCCGTGTTCATGGGGAGCTCCAAATTGAATCATCTCCTTGGATAGTACCTCAGAAACAATCACAATACCAGTTAAGGAGGTGTGGTTATTCATAGAGTTCAGAAGTGCTTGCTAGTCCTCCATGTGCCTCGAGGCCAGGATGTTGACAAGGAGAAAAACAGCAAGACTTCAAATGTCAGACAATTCACAGGGACAGAAAACTATATGGCATCCTGAGCAAAGTTTTGATGAAGTGATTAGTGATGTGTTGAAGACTAGATGTCCTTTGAGAGACGATAGGGCAGGCAGGTAACAACTGTGCCTTTGAAGGTTCTCTAAAGGGTGAATGGGAACTTTCACGGAGTGAGGAATTTCTAGGGAAAGCCTCCATGGTCTTGACCATCCACCTTCTTGCAACACAGCCTGTATAGATAGGTATTTCCATGTTTGCTAGTTGTTCTGAGGATTGCAATGGGCAGCGATTTCTTATGAGGGTGGAAACCGTCAATTGCGAAGATGAATTCTAGAGACAAGGAATGTGAAATTATTGTTAGGTTCCATTAGAGTGTTTCTTTTTCTAAATTCGTCGTACATCCTTCTTCCACAGGGGACGTGCCATTGACACGCATGATGGAGGTCGGATGGCTGCTCACCACCAAGCACCCCGACGAATCACGTTCCTGTTGTGATGAGAGAGCAAATGAACAGATTTGTAAGGTAGAAAGCTGACCTTAATCACCTACTCCTGTTGTCTTCGATGATATCCCCACCTGAAATGTAATGCCCATTTCTAAGCTACCTCATCCATTCCCGGCTCAGAAGCTGGATTTCGCAAAGAAAACATTTCTCGTCTTGGTCCTTGGTAGCTGTCCTAGAATCTCTTCCTATCTTTTTGATTACACTTTGTTGTTTGTGACTAATTTTCTCTTGTAAAAATGGCTTCGGTGTGAGCTGTAGCCACTATGTAGCTCATGACGGGGATCCCAACAGTCAAATTTCACGTTCCCAGTGAATCCAGCATTTCAAAGGGAAGGTCTACCTTGTATGTTAGAGACCAGGCCATCTATCTACTACATATCGACCCGGTGGCCAGAGAGCTCTTGATCTTATAGCACAACTCTCAGTTGAGTGGCAGTGTCTTTATCTCCTGAGTGTCATCTGGTGTCCTGTGGCCTGGTGTGTTAACCTCGTTTTATGCACCTGGGATTTGGGTCTCCTTTCTCATATATTCCTGATCTGTGCGGAGAGTCCTTTCCTGTGCCAGTTTATTATTTTGTGAGTAGCCACGCTGCTGTGGTGGGCTGAGTTTCAGTTCTTGTCATCATGGCCTGTGTGTGTGTGTGTGTGTGTGTGTGTGTGTGTGTGTGTGTGTGTTTGTGTATTTGGGGTGGAGATTCCTAATCAGAAGAAGGAAGGATCTCCTTCCTTCTTGGACGAGCTTCTCACCAGTTACATCTTCTGATCCACTGATCTTCTGTCCTTCAGGAATGTTTGTTCTAAATATAAGGCTCCACTGAGGTACAAGACACTGTCAGTTCCAAAACTGTGTGATTAAGGCAGACTCAAAATTCGGGAAGCTAAGTTGTGTACTTTGAGTGATGGAAGCAAACTGCCATGGAGTACCCGGTAGCCTCCTGTGTGCAGGGGCGCTGAACTTGGAGTGACATTCCCGGAGAAGTTTCAAGGATCAGGGATAGATAGCCCAGCAGGAGCAAACACCAGAGCCTAGAGAGGATCCCAGCACATCCATTGGAGAAATTCAAGGGACACGGCTCTTGAGACAGAGTGGGATTGAGCATGGAAATTGCTGTTCATAGTTCTTTGTGAGATTGAGTGCTAACAGGAGAGCTAAGGATGTCTCCAGTGTGTGTGTGTGTGTGCACTCCCTCAATGTCCAAGAACAGGGGAGCACTACTGGACAAAGGGGCAGCCTTAAGTATTTTGCCTGTCTGTCTTTACCAATGCAGAAACTCCAGAAGCATGATGGTCTGTGATTGTTGCCATTCTCGAGGTCAAAGACAAACATGAATTTGCTGCCGAGTTATGGCATGCATTTATTCTCAATCTGCTGGGTTTCATGGTGGACATGTTTCAAATACAAATAGAAAAGTCACTTCCCTTACATGTCCATTTTTTTTTTCTTTGTCTGCCTTTTGGGTTGTTTTGTTGTGTTTTGTTTCTCATTGCATTCGCGATAATTTTGTTGTGTCTGAAGGCAATTCATTCAACTTGCTTAGTTTATATCAGTCTGCCTTCAGCCAGTGTCAAGAATCAGCTTCTGTCTCATTCTCCTGACACCCTAGGTGACAATCTGCGAGGAAGGCTGACACGATGCCCAACTTCCAGTATGACTGGCATTCAGAAACGCCTATATGATAACACATCCTTGTACAATCTCTTTAGGACTTTGATTCCAGGACAAGTCTGAGCAAGAATTTGTTTGGTTAATATGCTCAAAGCCCATTAGTAGAAACCCAACAACCTCGTGAGGAGGAGCAAGAGAGATAAATACCTGGGTCAGTCAGGTGGAAATCTGTTTGTGTATGTGTCCCTTGTGTTGTCTGCATCCCCATAAGTGGGTGCTAGAAAATGTAGAGATGCCGAAGGCAGGAATGGCGAGATTTGCCCTGCATAACCTAGGTCTCCCTTTAGACTCCCTTCCATAATTAGTCAGGTCATACATTCTGACAACAACAATTTGAGCCGTGTTTTCAGAAAAGGAAAGCAGCCTGACTAAACCTGTTCCGAATGACCCGTCCACAGATTCCCCTGCCAGATATGAGGCAGGCCGAGGATGGCGGGCTGGATGTGCTGACACCAGCTAATACGGAAAGGCCAGTGGCATCGGCCGAACGATGGAAAACCAGAGGAAGGTCCGTAGTCTATTCAAAGTCTCTTGTCTGCAAAGTTTTCTGGATGGTAAAATAGGATATCTTGTAGCAAAAACAAAAACAAACAAAATGTCTGCTTACAGAATACATGTGTATGGGGCTGAAGGAGCAAAAATGTGGGACTTAGAAAACACAAAACAAAACAACCAGGATAAAGGGACCCGTGTTCATGGGGAGCTCCAAATTGAATCATCTCCTTGGATAGTACCTCAGAAACAATCACAATACCAGTTAAGGAGGTGTGGTTATTCATAGAGTTCAGAAGTGCTTGCTAGTCCTCCATGTGCCTCGAGGCCAGGATGTTGACAAGGAGAAAAACAGCAAGACTTCAAATGTCAGACAATTCACAGGGACAGAAAACTATATGGCATCCTGAGCAAAGTTTTGATGAAGTGATTAGTGATGTGTTGAAGACTAGATGTCCTTTGAGAGACGATAGGGCAGGCAGGTAACAACTGTGCCTTTGAAGGTTCTCTAAAGGGTGAATGGGAACTTTCACGGAGTGAGGAATTTCTAGGGAAAGCCTCCATGGTCTTGACCATCCACCTTCTTGCAACACAGCCTGTATAGATAGGTATTTCCATGTTTGCTAGTTGTTCTGAGGATTGCAATGGGCAGCGATTTCTTATGAGGGTGGAAACCGTCAATTGCGAAGATGAATTCTAGAGACAAGGAATGTGAAATTATTGTTAGGTTCCATTAGAGTGTTTCTTTTTCTAAATTCGTCGTACATCCTTCTTCCACAGGGGACGTGCCATTGACACGCATGATGGAGGTCGGATGGCTGCTCACCACCAAGCACCCCGACGAATCACGTTCCTGTTGTGATGAGAGAGCAAATGAACAGATTTGTAAGGTAGAAAGCTGACCTTAATCACCTACTCCTGTTGTCTTCGATGACATCACCACCTGAAATGTAATGCCCATTTCTAAGCTACCTCATCCATTCCCGGCTCAGAAGCTGGATTTCGCAAAGAAAACATTTCTCGTCTTGGTCCTTGGTAGCTGTCCTAGAATCTCTTCCTATCGATTTGATTATGCTTTGTTGTTTGTGACTAATTTTCTCTTGTAAAAATGGCTTCGGTGTGAGCTGTAGCCACTATGTAGCTCATGACGGGGATCCCAACAGTCAAATTTCACGTTCCCAGTGAATCCAGCATTTCAAAGGGAAGGTCTACCTTGTATGTTAGAGACCAGGCCATCTATCTACTACATATCGACCCGGTGGCCAGAGAGCTCTTGATCTTATAGCACAACTCTCAGTTGAGTGGCAGTGTCTTTATCTCCTGAGTGTCATCTGGTGTCCTGTGGCCTGGTGTGTTAACCTCGTTTTATGCACCTGGGATTTGGGTCTCCTTTCTCATATATTCCTGATCTGTGCGGAGAGTCCTTTCCTGTGCCAGTTTATTATTTTGTGAGTAGCCACGCTGCTGTGGTGGGCTGAGTTTCAGTTCTTGTCATCATGGCCTGTGTGTGTGTGTGTGTGTGTGTGTGTGTGTGTGTGTGTGTGTGTGTGTGTGTGTATTTGGGATGGAGATTCCTAATCAGAAGAAGGAAGGATCTCCTTCCTTCTTGGAGGAGCTTCTCACCAGTTACATCTTCTGATCCACTGATCTTCTGTCCCTCAGGAATGTTTGTTCTAAATATAAGGCTCCACTGAGGTACAAGACACTGTCAGTTCCAAAACTGTGTGATTAAGGCAGACTCAAAATTCGGGAAGCTAAGTTGTGTACTTTGAGTGATGGAAGCAAACTGCCATGGAGTACCCGGTAGCCTCCTGTGTGCAGGGGCGCTGAACTTGGAGTGACATTCCCGGAGAAGTTTCAAGGATCAGGGATAGATAGCCCAGCAGGAGCAAACACCAGAGCCTAGAGAGGATCCCAGCACATCCATTGGAGAAATTCAAGGGACACGGCTCTTGAGACAGAGTGGGATTGAGCATGGAAATTGCTGTTCATAGTTCTTTGTGAGATTGAGTGCTAACAGGAGAGCTAAGGATGTCTCCAGTGTGTGTGTGTGTGGCACTCCCTCAATGTCCAAGAACAGGGGAGCACTACTGGACAAAGGGGCAGCCTTAAGTATTTTGCCTGTCTGTCTTTACCAATGCAGAAACTCCAGAAGCATGTTGGTCTGTGATTGTTGCCATTCTTGAGGTCAAAGACAAACATGAATTTGCTGCCGAGTTATGGCATGCATTTATTCTCTATCTGCTGGGTTTCATGCTGGACATGTTTCAAATACAAATAGAAAAGTCACTTCTTCCCTTACATCCATTTTTTTTTTCTTTGTCTGCCTTTTGGGTTGTTTTGTTGTGTTTTGTTTCTCATTGCATTCGCGATAATTTTGTTGTGTCTGAAGGCAATTCATTCAACTTGCTTAGTTTATATCAGTCTGCCTTCAGCCAGTGTCAAGAATCAGCTTCTGTCTCATTCTCCTGACACCCTAGGTGACAATCTGCGAGGAAGGCTGACAAGATGCCCAACTTCCAGTATGACTGGCATTCAGAAACGCCTATATGATAACACATCCTTGTACAATCTCTTTAGGACTTTGATCCCAGGACAAGTCTGAGCAAGAATTTGTTTGGTTAATATGCTCAAAGCCCATTAGTAGAAACCCAACAACCTCGTGAGGAGGAGCAAGAGAGATAAATACCTGGGTCAGTCAGGTGGAAATCTGTTTGTGTATGTGTCCCTTGTGTTGTCTGCATCCCCATAAGTGGGTGCTAGAAAATGTAGAGATGCCGAAGGCAGGAATGGCGAGATTTGCCCTGCATAACCTAGGTCTCCCTTTAGACTCCCTTCCATAATTAGTCAGGTCATACATTCTGACAACAACAATTTGAGCCGTGTTTTCAGAAAAGGAAAGCAGCCTGACTAAACCTGTTCCGAATGACCCGTCCACAGATTCCCCTGCCAGATATGAGGCAGGCCGAGGATGGCGGGCTGGATGTGCTGACACCAGCTAATAAGGAAAGGCCAGTGGCATCGGCCGAAGATGGAAAACCAGAGGAAGGTTCGTAGTCTATTCAAAGTCTCTTGTCTGCAAAGTTTTCTGGATGGTAAAATAGGATATCTTGTAGCAAAAACAAAAACAAACAAAATGTCTGCTTACAGAATACATGTGTATGGGGCTGAAGGAGCAAAAATGTGGGACTTAGAAAACACAAAACAAAACAACCAGGATAAAGGGACCCGTGTTCATGGGGAGCTCCAAATTGAATCATCTCCTTGGATAGTACCTCAGAAACAATCACAATACCAGTTAAGGAGGTGTGGTTATTCATAGAGTTCAGAATTGCTTGCTAGTCCTCCATGTGCCTCGAGGCCAGGATGTTGACAAGGAGAAAAACAGCAAGACTTCAAATGTCAGACAATTCACAGGGACAGAAAACTATATGGCATCCTGAGCAAAGTTTTGATGAAGTGATTAGTGATGTGTTGAAGACTAGATGTCCTTTGAGAGACGATAGGGCAGGCAGGTAACAACTGTGCCTTTGAAGGTTCTCTAAAGGGTGAATGGGAACTTTCACGGAGTGAGGAATTTCTAGGGAAAGCCTCCATGGTCTTGACCATCCACCTTCTTGCAACACAGCCTGTATAGATAGGTATTTCCATGTTTGCTAGTTGTTCTGAGGATTGCAATGGGCAGCGATTTCTTATGAGGGTGGAAACCGTCAATTGCGAAGATGAATTCTAGAGACAAGGAATGTGAAATTATTGTTAGGTTCCATTAGAGTGTTTCTTTTTCTAAATTCGTCGTACATCCTTCTTCCACAGGGGACGTGCCATTGACACGCATGATGGAGGTCGGATGGCTGCTCACCACCAAGCACCCCGACGAATCACGTTCCTGTTGTGATGAGAGAGCAAATGAACAGATTTGTAAGGTAGAAAGCTGACCTTAATCACCTACTCCTGTTGTCTTCGATGACATCACCACCTGAAATGTAATGCCCATTTCTAAGCTACCTCATCCATTCCCGGCTCAGAAGCTGGATTTCGCAAAGAAAACATTTCTCGTCTTGGTCCTTGGTAGCTGTCCTAGAATCTCTTCCTATCGATTTGATTATGCTTTGTTGTTTGTGACTAATTTTCTCTTGTAAAAATGGCTTCGGTGTGAGCTGTAGCCACTATGTAGCTCATGACGGGGATCCCAACAGTCAAATTTCACGTTCCCAGTGAATCCAGCATTTCAAAGGGAAGGTCTACCTTGTATGTTAGAGACCAGGCCATCTATCTACTACATATCGACCCGGTGGCCAGAGCGCTCTTGATCTTATAGCACAACTCTCAGTTGAGTGGCAGTGTCTTTATCTCCTGAGTGTCATCTGGTGTCCTGTGGCCTGGTGTGTTAACCTCGTTTTATGCACCTGGGATTTGGGTCTCCTTTCTCATATATTCCTGATCTGTGCGGAGAGTCCTTTCCTGTGCCAGTTTATTATTTTGTGAGTAGCCATGCTGCTGTGCTGGGCTGAGTTTCAGTTCTTGACATCATGGCCTGTGTGTGTGTGTGTGTGTGTGTGTGTGTGTGTGTGTGTGTGTGTGTGTGTGGGATTTGGGATGGAGATTCCTAATCAGAAGAAGGAAGGATCTCCTTCCTTCTTGGAGGAGCTTCTCACCAGTTACATCTTCTGATCCACTGATCTTCTGTCCCTCAGGAATGTTTGTTCTAAATATAAGGCTCCACTGAGGTACAAGACACTGTCAGTTCCAAAACTGTGTGATTAAGGCAGACTCAAAATTCGGGAAGCTAAGTTGTGTACTTTGAGTGATGGAAGCAAACTGCCATGGAGTACCCGGTAGCCTCCTGTGTGCAGGGGCGCTGAACTTGGAGTGACATTCCCGGAGAAGTTTCAAGGATCAGGGATAGATAGCCCAGCAGGAGCAAACACCAGAGCCTAGAGAGGATCCCAGCACATCCATTGGAGAAATTCAAGGGACACGGCTCTTGAGACAGAGTGGGATTGAGCATGGAAATTGCTGTTCATAGTTCTTTGTGAGATTGAGTGCTAACAGGAGAGCTAAGGATGTCTCCAGTGTGTGTGTGTGTGTGGCACTCCCTCAATGTCCAAGAACAGGGGAGCACTACTGGACAAAGGGGCAGCCTTAAGTATTTTGCCTGTCTGTCTTTACCAATGCAGAAACTCCAGAAGCATGTTGGTCTGTGATTGTTGCCATTCTTGAGGTCAAAGACAAACATGAATTTGCTGCCGAGTTATGGCATGCATTTATTCTCTATCTGCTGGGTTTCATGCTGGACATGTTTCAAATACAAATAGAAAAGTCACTTCTTCCCTTACATCCATTTTTTTTTTCTTTGTCTGCCTTTTGGGTTGTTTTGTTGTGTTTTGTTTCTCATTGCATTCGCGATAATTTTGTTGTGTCTGAAGGCAATTCATTCAACTTGCTTAGTTTATATCAGTCTGCCTTCAGCCAGTGTCAAGAATCAGCTTCTGTCTCATTCTCCTGACACCCTAGGTGACAATCTGCGAGGAAGGCTGACAAGATGCCCAACTTCCAGTATGACTGGCATTCAGAAACGCCTATATGATAACACATCCTTGTACAATCTCTTTAGGACTTTGATCCCAGGACAAGTCTGAGCAAGAATTTGTTTGGTTAATATGCTCAAAGCCCATTAGTAGAAACCCAACAACCTCGTGAGGAGGAGCAAGAGAGATAAATACCTGGGTCAGTCAGGTGGAAATCTGTTTGTGTATGTGTCCCTTGTGTTGTCTGCATCCCCATAAGTGGGTGCTAGAAAATGTAGAGATGCTGAAGGCAGGAATGGCGAGATTTGCCCTGCATAACCTAGGTCTCCCTTTAGACTCCCTTCCATAATTAGTCAGGTCATACATTCTGACAACAACAATTTGAGCCGTGTTTTCAGAAAAGGAAAGCAGCCTGACTAAACCTGTTCCGAATGACCCGTCCACAGATTCCCCTGCCAGATATGAGGCAGGCCGAGGATGGCGGGCTGGATGTGCTGACACCAGCTAATAAGGAAAGGCCAGTGGCATCGGCCGAAGATGGAAAACCAGAGGAAGGTTCGTAGTCTATTCAAAGTCTCTTGTCTGCAAAGTTTTCTGGATGGTAAAATAGGATATCTTGTAGCAAAAACAAAAACAAACAAAATGTCTGCTTACAGAATACATGTGTATGGGGCTGAAGGAGCAAAAATGTGGGACTTAGAAAACACAAAACAAAACAACCAGGATAAAGGGACCCGTGTTCATGGGGAGCTCCAAATTGAATCATCTCCTTGGATAGTACCTCAGAAACAATCACAATACCAGTTAAGGAGGTGTGGTTATTCATAGAGTTCAGAATTGCTTGCTAGTCCTCCATGTGCCTCGAGGCCAGGATGTTGACAAGGAGAAAAACAGCAAGACTTCAAATGTCAGACAATTCACAGGGACAGAAAACTATATGGCATCCTGAGCAAAGTTTTGATGAAGTGATTAGTGATGTGTTGAAGACTAGATGTCCTTTGAGAGACGATAGGGCAGGCAGGTAACAACTGTGCCTTTGAAGGTTCTCTAAAGGGTGAATGGGAACTTTCACGGAGTGAGGAATTTCTAGGGAAAGCCTCCATGGTCTTGACCATCCACCTTCTTGCAACACAGCCTGTATAGATAGGTATTTCCATGTTTGCTAGTTGTTCTGAGGATTGCAATGGGCAGCGATTTCTTATGAGGGTGGAAACCGTCAATTGCGAAGATGAATTCTAGAGACAAGGAATGTGAAATTATTGTTAGGTTCCATTAGAGTGTTTCTTTTTCTAAATTCGTCGTACATCCTTCTTCCACAGGGGACGTGCCATTGACACGCATGATGGAGGTCGGATGGCTGCTCACCACCAAGCACCCCGACGAATCACGTTCCTGTTGTGATGAGAGAGCAAATGAACAGATTTGTAAGGTAGAAAGCTGACCTTAATCACCTACTCCTGTTGTCTTCGATGACATCACCACCTGAAATGTAATGCCCATTTCTAAGCTACCTCATCCATTCCCGGCTCAGAAGCTGGATTTCGCAAAGAAAACATTTCTCGTCTTGGTCCTTGGTAGCTGTCCTAGAATCTCTTCCTATCGATTTGATTATGCTTTGTTGTTTGTGACTAATTTTCTCTTGTAAAAATGGCTTCGGTGTGAGCTGTAGCCACTATGTAGCTCATGACGGGGATCCCAACAGTCAAATTTCACGTTCCCAGTGAATCCAGCATTTCAAAGGGAAGGTCTACCTTGTATGTTAGAGACCAGGCCATCTATCTACTACATATCGACCCGGTGGCCAGAGCGCTCTTGATCTTATAGCACAACTCTCAGTTGAGTGGCAGTGTCTTTATCTCCTGAGTGTCATCTGGTGTCCTGTGGCCTGGTGTGTTAACCTCGTTTTATGCACCTGGGATTTGGGTCTCCTTTCTCATATATTCCTGATCTGTGCGGAGAGTCCTTTCCTGTGCCAGTTTATTATTTTGTGAGTAGCCATGCTGCTGTGCTGGGCTGAGTTTCAGTTCTTGACATCATGGCCTGTGTGTGTGTGTGTGTGTGTGTGTGTGTGTGTGTGTGTGTGTGTGTGTATTTGGGGTGGAGATTCCTAATCAGAAGAAGGAAGGATCTCCTTCCTTCTTGGAGGAGCTTCTCACCAGTTACATCTTCTGATCCACTGATCTTCTGTCCCTCAGGAATGTTTGTTCTAAATATAAGGCTCCACTGAGGTACAAGACACTGTCAGTTCCAAAACTGTGTGATTAAGGCAGACTCAAAATTCGGGAAGCTAAGTTGTGTACTTTGAGTGATGGAAGCAAACTGCCATGGAGTACCCGGTAGCCTCCTGTGTGCAGGGGCGCTGAACTTGGAGTGACATTCCCGGAGAAGTTTCAAGGATCAGGGATAGATAGCCCAGCAGGAGCAAACACCAGAGCCTAGAGAGGATCCCAGCACATCCATTGGAGAAATTCAAGGGACACGGCTCTTGAGACAGAGTGGGATTGAGCATGGAAATTGCTGTTCATAGTTCTTTGTGAGATTGAGTGCTAACAGGAGAGCTAAGGATGTCTCCAGTGTGTGTGTGTGTGGCACTCCCTCAATGTCCAAGAACAGGGGAGCACTACTGGACAAAGGGGCAGCCTTAAGTATTTTGCCTGTCTGTCTTTACCAATGCAGAAACTCCAGAAGCATGTTGGTCTGTGATTGTTGCCATTCTTGAGGTCAAAGACAAACATGAATTTGCTGCCGAGTTATGGCATGCATTTATTCTCTATCTGCTGGGTTTCATGCTGGACATGTTTCAAATACAAATAGAAAAGTCACTTCTTCCCTTACATCCATTTTTTTTTTCTTTGTCTGCCTTTTGGGTTGTTTTGTTGTGTTTTGTTTCTCATTGCATTCGCGATAATTTTGTTGTGTCTGAAGGCAATTCATTCAACTTGCTTAGTTTATATCAGTCTGCCTTCAGCCAGTGTCAAGAATCAGCTTCTGTCTCATTCTCCTGACACCCTAGGTGACAATCTGCGAGGAAGGCTGACAAGATGCCCAACTTCCAGTATGACTGGCATTCAGAAACGCCTATATGATAACACATCCTTGTACAATCTCTTTAGGACTTTGATCCCAGGACAAGTCTGAGCAAGAATTTGTTTGGTTAATATGCTCAAAGCCCATTAGTAGAAACCCAACAACCTCGTGAGGAGGAGCAAGAGAGATAAATACCTGGGTCAGTCAGGTGGAAATCTGTTTGTGTATGTGTCCCTTGTGTTGTCTGCATCCCCATAAGTGGGTGCTAGAAAATGTAGAGATGCCGAAGGCAGGAATGGCGAGATTTGCCCTGCATAACCTAGGTCTCCCTTTAGACTCCCTTCCATAATTAGTCAGGTCATACATTCTGACAACAACAATTTGAGCCGTGTTTTCAGAAAAGGAAAGCAGCCTGACTAAACCTGTTCCGAATGACCCGTCCACAGATTCCCCTGCCAGATATGAGGCAGGCCGAGGATGGCGGGCTGGATGTGCTGACACCAGCTAATAAGGAAAGGCCAGTGGCATCGGCCGAAGCCAAGATGGAAAACCAGAGGAAGGTTCGTAGTCTATTCAAAGTCTCTTGTCTGCAAAGTTTTCTGGATGGTAAAATAGGATATCTTGTAGCAAAAACAAAAACAAACAAAATGTCTGCTTACAGAATACATGTGTATGGGGCTGAAGGAGCAAAAATGTGGGACTTAGAAAACACAAAACAAAACAACCAGGATAAAGGGACCCGTGTTCATGGGGAGCTCCAAATTGAATCATCTCCTTGGATAGTACCTCAGAAACAATCACAATACCAGTTAAGGAGGTGTGGTTATTCATAGAGTTCAGAATTGCTTGCTAGTCCTCCATGTGCCTCGAGGCCAGGATGTTGACAAGGAGAAAAACAGCAAGACTTCAAATGTCAGACAATTCACAGGGACAGAAAACTATATGGCATCCTGAGCAAAGTTTTGATGAAGTGATTAGTGATGTGTTGAAGACTAGATGTCCTTTGAGAGACGATAGGGCAGGCAGGTAACAACTGTGCCTTTGAAGGTTCTCTAAAGGGTGAATGGGAACTTTCACGGAGTGAGGAATTTCTAGGGAAAGCCTCCATGGTCTTGACCATCCACCTTCTTGCAACACAGCCTGTATAGATAGGTATTTCCATGTTTGCTAGTTGTTCTGAGGATTGCAATGGGCAGCGATTTCTTATGAGGGTGGAAACCGTCAATTGCGAAGATGAATTCTAGAGACAAGGAATGTGAAATTATTGTTAGGTTCCATTAGAGTGTTTCTTTTTCTAAATTCGTCGTACATCCTTCTTCCACAGGGGACGTGCCATTGACACGCATGATGGAGGTCGGATGGCTGCTCACCACCAAGCACCCCGACGAATCACGTTCCTGTTGTGATGAGAGAGCAAATGAACAGATTTGTAAGGTAGAAAGCTGACCTTAATCACCTACTCCTGTTGTCTTCGATGACATCACCACCTGAAATGTAATGCCCATTTCTAAGCTACCTCATCCATTCCCGGCTCAGAAGCTGGATTTCGCAAAGAAAACATTTCTCGTCTTGGTCCTTGGTAGCTGTCCTAGAATCTCTTCCTATCGATTTGATTATGCTTTGTTGTTTGTGACTAATTTTCTCTTGTAAAAATGGCTTCGGTGTGAGCTGTAGCCACTATGTAGCTCATGACGGGGATCCCAACAGTCAAATTTCACGTTCCCAGTGAATCCAGCATTTCAAAGGGAAGGTCTACCTTGTATGTTAGAGACCAGGCCATCTATCTACTACATATCGACCCGGTGGCCAGAGTGCTCTTGATCTTATAGCACAACTCTCAGTTGAGTGGCAGTGTCTTTATCTCCTGAGTGTCATCTGGTGTCCTGTGGCCTGGTGTGTTAACCTCGTTTTATGCACCTGGGATTTGGGTCTCCTTTCTCATATATTCCTGATCTGTGCGGAGAGTCCTTTCCTGTGCCAGTTTATTATTTTGTGAGTAGCCATGCTGCTGTGCTGGGCTGAGTTTCAGTTCTTGACATCATGGCCTGTGTGTGTGTGTGTGTGTGTGTGTGTGTGTGTGTGTGTATTTGGGATGGAGATTCCTAATCAGAAGAAGGAAGGATCTCCTTCCTTCTTGGAGGAGCTTCTCACCAGTTACATCTTCTGATCCACTGATCTTCTGTCCCTCAGGAATGTTTGTTCTAAATATAAGGCTCCACTGAGGTACAAGACACTGTCAGTTCCAAAACTGTGTGATTAAGGCAGACTCAAAATTCGGGAAGCTAAGTTGTGTACTTTGAGTGATGGAAGCAAACTGCCATGGAGTACCCGGTAGCCTCCTGTGTGCAGGGGCGCTGAACTTGGAGTGACATTCCCGGAGAAGTTTCAAGGATCAGGGATAGATAGCCCAGCAGGAGCAAACACCAGAGCCTAGAGAGGATCCCAGCACATCCATTGGAGAAATTCAAGGGACACGGCTCTTGAGACAGAGTGGGATTGAGCATGGAAATTGCTGTTCATAGTTCTTTGTGAGATTGAGTGCTAACAGGAGAGCTAAGGATGTCTCCAGTGTGTGTGTGTGTGTGCACTCCCTCAATGTCCAAGAACAGGGGGAGCACTACTGGACAAAGGGGCAGCCTTAAGTATTTTGCCTGTCTGTCTTTACCAATGCAGAAACTCCAGAAGCATGTTGGTCTGTGATTGTTGCCATTCTCGAGGTCAAAGACAAACATGAATTTGCTGCCGAGTTATGGCATGCATTTATTCTCTATCTGCTGGGTTTCATGCTGGACATGTTTCAAATACAAATAGAAAAGTCACTTCTTCCCTTACATCCATTTTTTTTTCTTTGTCTGCCTTTTGGGTTGTTTTGTTGTGTTTTGTTTCTCATTGCATTCGCGATAATTTTGTTGTGTCTGAAGGCAATTCATTCAACTTGCTTAGTTTATATCAGTCTGCCTTCAGCCAGTGTCAAGAATCAGCTTCTGTCTCATTCTCCTGACACCCTAGGTGACAATCTGCGAGGAAGGCTGACAAGATGCCCAACTTCCAGTATGACTGGCATTCAGAAACGCCTATATGATAACACATCCTTGTACAATCTCTTTAGGACTTTGATCCCAGGACAAGTCTGAGCAAGAATTTGTTTGGTTAATATGCTCAAAGCCCATTAGTAGAAACCCAACAACCTCGTGAGGAGGAGCAAGAGAGATAAATACCTGGGTCAGTCAGGTGGAAATCTGTTTGTGTATGTGTCCCTTGTGTTGTCTGCATCCCCATAAGTGGGTGCTAGAAAATGTAGAGATGCCGAAGGCAGGAATGGCGAGATTTGCCCTGCATAACCTAGGTCTCCCTTTAGACTCCCTTCCATAATTAGTCAGGTCATACATTCTGACAACAACAATTTGAGCCGTGTTTTCAGAAAAGGAAAGCAGCCTGACTAAACCTGTTCCGAATGACCCGTCCACAGATTCCCCTGCCAGATATGAGGCAGGCCGAGGATGGCGGGCTGGATGTGCTGACACCAGCTAATAAGGAAAGGCCAGTGGCATCGGCCGAAGATGGAAAACCAGAGGAAGGTTCGTAGTCTATTCAAAGTCTCTTGTCTGCAAAGTTTTCTGGATGGTAAAATAGGATATCTTGTAGCAAAAACAAAAACAAACAAAATGTCTGCTTACAGAATACATGTGTATGGGGCTGAAGGAGCAAAAATGTGGGACTTAGAAAACACAAAACAAAACAACCAGGATAAAGGGACCCGTGTTCATGGGGAGCTCCAAATTGAATCATCTCCTTGGATAGTACCTCAGAAACAATCACAATACCAGTTAAGGAGGTGTGGTTATTCATAGAGTTCAGAATTGCTTGCTAGTCCTCCATGTGCCTCGAGGCCAGGATGTTGACAAGGAGAAAAACAGCAAGACTTCAAATGTCAGACAATTCACAGGGACAGAAAACTATATGGCATCCTGAGCAAAGTTTTGATGAAGTGATTAGTGATGTGTTGAAGACTAGATGTCCTTTGAGAGACGATAGGGCAGGCAGGTAACAACTGTGCCTTTGAAGGTTCTCTAAAGGGTGAATGGGAACTTTCACGGAGTGAGGAATTTCTAGGGAAAGCCTCCATGGTCTTGACCATCCACCTTCTTGCAACACAGCCTGTATAGATAGGTATTTCCATGTTTGCTAGTTGTTCTGAGGATTGCAATGGGCAGCGATTTCTTATGAGGGTGGAAACCGTCAATTGCGAAGATGAATTCTAGAGACAAGGAATGTGAAATTATTGTTAGGTTCCATTAGAGTGTTTCTTTTTCTAAATTCGTCGTACATCCTTCTTCCACAGGGGACGTGCCATTGACACGCATGATGGAGGTCGGATGGCTGCTCACCACCAAGCACCCCGACGAATCACGTTCCTGTTGTGATGAGAGAGCAAATGAACAGATTTGTAAGGTAGAAAGCTGACCTTAATCACCTACTCCTGTTGTCTTCGATGACATCACCACCTGAAATGTAATGCCCATTTCTAAGCTACCTCATCCATTCCCGGCTCAGAAGCTGGATTTCGCAAAGAAAACATTTCTCGTCTTGGTCCTTGGTAGCTGTCCTAGAATCTCTTCCTATCGATTTGATTATGCTTTGTTGTTTGTGACTAATTTTCTCTTGTAAAAATGGCTTCGGTGTGAGCTGTAGCCACTATGTAGCTCATGACGGGGATCCCAACAGTCAAATTTCACGTTCCCAGTGAATCCAGCATTTCAAAGGGAAGGTCTACCTTGTATGTTAGAGACCAGGCCATCTATCTACTACATATCGACCCGGTGGCCAGAGAGCTCTTGATCTTATAGCACAACTCTCAGTTGAGTGGCAGTGTCTTTATCTCCTGAGTGTCATCTGGTGTCCTGTGGCCTGGTGTGTTAACCTCGTTTTATGCACCTGGGATTTGGGTCTCCTTTCTCATATATTCCTGATCTGTGCGGAGAGTCCTTTCCTGTGCCAGTTTATTATTTTGTGAGTAGCCACGCTGCTGTGCTGGGCTGAGTTTCAGTTCTTGTCATCATGGCCTGTGTGTGTGTGTGTGTGTGTGTGTGTGTGTGTGTGTGTGTGTGTATTTGGGATGGAGATTCCTAATCAGAAGAAGGAAGGATCTCCTTCCTTCTTGGAGGAGCTTCTCACCAGTTACATCTTCTGATCCACTGATCTTCTGTCCCTCAGGAATGTTTGTTCTAAATATAAGGCTCCACTGAGGTACAAGACACTGTCAGTTCCAAAACTGTGTGATTAAGGCAGACTCAAAATTCGGGAAGCTAAGTTGTGTACTTTGAGTGATGGAAGCAAACTGCCATGGAGTACCCGGTAGCCTCCTGTGTGCAGGGGCGCTGAACTTGGAGTGACATTCCCGGAGAAGTTTCAAGGATCAGGGATAGATAGCCCAGCAGGAGCAAACACCAGAGCCTAGAGAGGATCCCAGCACATCCATTGGAGAAATTCAAGGGACACGGCTCTTGAGACAGAGTGGGATTGAGCATGGAAATTGCTGTTCATAGTTCTTTGTGAGATTGAGTGCTAACAGGAGAGCTAAGGATGTCTCCAGTGTGTGTGTGTGTGTCACTCCCTCAATGTCCAAGAACAGGGGAGCACTACTGGACAAAGGGGCAGCCTTAAGTATTTTGCCTGTCTGTCTTTACCAATGCAGAAACTCCAGAAGCATGTTGGTCTGTGATTGTTGCCATTCTCGAGGTCAAAGACAAACATGAATTTGCTGCCGAGTTATGGCATGCATTTATTCTCTATCTGCTGGGTTTCATGCTGGACATGTTTCAAATACAAATAGAAAAGTCACTTCTTCCCTTACATCCATTTTTTTTTTTTTGTCTGCCTTTTGGGTTGTTTTGTTGTGTTTTGTTTCTCATTGCATTCGCGATAATTTTGTTGTGTCTGAAGGCAATTCATTCAACTTGCTTAGTTTATATCAGTCTGCCTTCAGCCAGTGTCAAGAATCAGCTTCTGTCTCATTCTCCTGACACCCTAGGTGACAATCTGCGAGGAAGGCTGACAAGATGCCCAACTTCCAGTATGACTGGCATTCAGAAACGCCTATATGATAACACATCCTTGTACAATCTCTTTAGGACTTTGATCCCAGGACAAGTCTGAGCAAGAATTTGTTTGGTTAATATGCTCAAAGCCCATTAGTAGAAACCCAACAACCTCGTGAGGAGGAGCAAGAGAGATAAATACCTGGGTCAGTCAGGTGGAAATCTGTTTGTGTATGTGTCCCTTGTGTTGTCTGCATCCCCATAAGTGGGTGCTAGAAAATGTAGAGATGCCGAAGGCAGGAATGGCGAGATTTGCCCTGCATAACCTAGGTCTCCCTTTAGACTCCCTTCCATAATTAGTCAGGTCATACATTCTGACAACAACAATTTGAGCCGTGTTTTCAGAAAAGGAAAGCAGCCTGACTAAACCTGTTCCGAATGACCCGTCCACAGATTCCCCTGCCAGATATGAGGCAGGCCGAGGATGGCGGGCTGGATGTGCTGACACCAGCTAATAAGGAAAGGCCAGTGGCATCGGCCGAAGCCAAGATGGAAAACCAGAGGAAGGTTCGTAGTCTATTCAAAGTCTCTTGTCTGCAAAGTTTTCTGGATGGTAAAATAGGATATCTTGTAGCAAAAACAAAAACAAACAAAATGTCTGCTTACAGAATACATGTGTATGGGGCTGAAGGAGCAAAAATGTGGGACTTAGAAAACACAAAACAAAACAACCAGGATAAAGGGACCCGTGTTCATGGGGAGCTCCAAATTGAATCATCTCCTTGGATAGTACCTCAGAAACAATCACAATACCAGTTAAGGAGGTGTGGTTATTCATAGAGTTCAGAATTGCTTGCTAGTCCTCCATGTGCCTCGAGGCCAGGATGTTGACAAGGAGAAAAACAGCAAGACTTCAAATGTCAGACAATTCACAGGGACAGAAAACTATATGGCATCCTGAGCAAAGTTTTGATGAAGTGATTAGTGATGTGTTGAAGACTAGATGTCCTTTGAGAGACGATAGGGCAGGCAGGTAACAACTGTGCCTTTGAAGGTTCTCTAAAGGGTGAATGGGAACTTTCACGGAGTGAGGAATTTCTAGGGAAAGCCTCCATGGTCTTGACCATCCACCTTCTTGCAACACAGCCTGTATAGATAGGTATTTCCATGTTTGCTAGTTGTTCTGAGGATTGCAATGGGCAGCGATTTCTTATGAGGGTGGAAACCGTCAATTGCGAAGATGAATTCTAGAGACAAGGAATGTGAAATTATTGTTAGGTTCCATTAGAGTGTTTCTTTTTCTAAATTCGTCGTACATCCTTCTTCCACAGGGGACGTGCCATTGACACGCATGATGGAGGTCGGATGGCTGCTCACCACCAAGCACCCCGACGAATCACGTTCCTGTTGTGATGAGAGAGCAAATGAACAGATTTGTAAGGTAGAAAGCTGACCTTAATCACCTACTCCTGTTGTCTTCGATGACATCACCACCTGAAATGTAATGCCCATTTCTAAGCTACCTCATCCATTCCCGGCTCAGAAGCTGGATTTCGCAAAGAAAACATTTCTCGTCTTGGTCCTTGGTAGCTGTCCTAGAATCTCTTCCTATCGATTTGATTATGCTTTGTTGTTTGTGACTAATTTTCTCTTGTAAAAATGGCTTCGGTGTGAGCTGTAGCCACTATGTAGCTCATGACGGGGATCCCAACAGTCAAATTTCACGTTCCCAGTGAATCCAGCATTTCAAAGGGAAGGTCTACCTTGTATGTTAGAGACCAGGCCATCTATCTACTACATATCGACCCGGTGGCCAGAGAGCTCTTGATCTTATAGCACAACTCTCAGTTGAGTGGCAGTGTCTTTATCTCCTGAGTGTCATCTGGTGTCCTGTGGCCTGGTGTGTTAACCTCGTTTTATGCACCTGGGATTTGGGTCTCCTTTCTCATATATTCCTGATCTGTGCGGAGAGTCCTTTCCTGGGCCAGTTTATTATTTTGTGAGTAGCCATGCTGCTGTGCTGGGCTGAGTTTCAGTTCTTGACATCATGGCCTGTGTGTGTGTGTGTGTGTGTGTGTGTGTGTGTGTGTGTGTGTGTGTGTGTATTTGGGATGGAGATTCCTAATCAGAAGAAGGAAGGATCTCCTTCCTTCTTGGAGGAGCTTCTCACCAGTTACATCTTCTGATCCACTGATCTTCTGTCCCTCAGGAATGTTTGTTCTAAATATAAGGCTCCACTGAGGTACAAGACACTGTCAGTTCCAAAACTGTGTGATTAAGGCAGACTCAAAATTCGGGAAGCTAAGTTGTGTACTTTGAGTGATGGAAGCAAACTGCCATGGAGTACCCGGTAGCCTCCTGTGTGCAGGGGCGCTGAACTTGGAGTGACATTCCCGGAGAAGTTTCAAGGATCAGGGATAGATAGCCCAGCAGGAGCAAACACCAGAGCCTAGAGAGGATCCCAGCACATCCATTGGAGAAATTCAAGGGACACGGCTCTTGAGACAGAGTGGGATTGAGCATGGAAATTGCTGTTCATAGTTCTTTGTGAGATTGAGTGCTAACAGGAGAGCTAAGGATATCTCCAGTGTGTGTGTGTGTGCACTCCCGCAATGTCCAAGAACAGGGGAGCACTACTGGACAAAGGGGCAGCCTTAAGTATTTTGCCTGTCTGTCTTTACCAATGCAGAAACTCCAGAAGCATGTTGGTCTGTGATTGTTGCCATTCTTGAGGTCAAAGACAAACATGAATTTGCTGCCGAGTTATGGCATGCATTTATTCTCTATCTGCTGGGTTTCATGCTGGACATGTTTCAAATACAAATAGAAAAGTCACTTCTTCCCTTACATCCATTTTTTTTTTCTTTGTCTGCCTTTTGGGTTGTTTTGTTGTGTTTTGTTTCTCATTGCATTCGCGATAATTTTGTTGTGTCTGAAGGCAATTCATTCAACTTGCTTAGTTTATATCAGTCTGCCTTCAGCCAGTGTCAAGAATCAGCTTCTGTCTCATTCTCCTGACACCCTAGGTGACAATCTGCGAGGAAGGCTGACAAGATGCCCAACTTCCAGTATGACTGGCATTCAGAAACGCCTATATGATAACACATCCTTGTACAATCTCTTTAGGACTTTGATCCCAGGACAAGTCTGAGCAAGAATTTGTTTGGTTAATATGCTCAAAGCCCATTAGTAGAAACCCAACAACCTCGTGAGGAGGAGCAAGAGAGATAAATACCTGGGTCAGTCAGGTGGAAATCTGTTTGTGTATGTGTCCCTTGTGTTGTCTGCATCCCCATAAGTGGGTGCTAGAAAATGTAGAGATGCCTAAGGCAGGAATGGCGAGATTTGCCCTGCATAACCTAGGTCTCCCTTTAGACTCCCTTCCATAATTAGTCAGGTCATACATTCTGACAACAACAATTTGAGCCGTGTTTTCAGAAAAGGAAAGCAGCCTGACTAAACCTGTTCCGAATGACCCGTCCACAGATTCCCCTGCCAGATATGAGGCAGGCCGAGGATGGCGGGCTGGATGTGCTGACACCAGCTAATAAGGAAAGGCCAGTGGCATCGGCCGAAGCCAAAGATGGAAAACCAGAGGAAGGTTCGTAGTCTATTCAAAGTCTCTTGTCTGCAAAGTTTTCTGGATGGTAAAATAGGATATCTTGTAGCAAAAACAAAAACCAACAAAATGTCTGCTTACAGAATACATGTGTATGGGGCTGAAGGAGCAAAAATGTGGGACTTAGAAAACACAAAACAAAACAACCAGGATAAAGGGACCCGTGTTCATGGGGAGCTCCAAATTGAATCATCTCCTTGGATAGTACCTCAGAAACAATCACAATACCAGTTAAGGAGGTGTGGTTATTCATAGAGTTCAGAATTGCTTGCTAGTCCTCCATGTGCCTCGAGGCCAGGATGTTGACAAGGAGAAAAACAGCAAGACTTCAAATGTCAGACAATTCACAGGGACAGAAAACTATATGGCATCCTGAGCAAAGTTTTGATGAAGTGATTAGTGATGTGTTGAAGACTAGATGTCCTTTGAGAGACGATAGGGCAGGCAGGTAACAACTGTGCCTTTGAAGGTTCTCTAAAGGGTGAATGGGAACTTTCACGGAGTGAGGAATTTCTAGGGAAAGCCTCCATGGTCTTGACCATCCACCTTCTTGCAACACAGCCTGTATAGATAGGTATTTCCATGTTTGCTAGTTGTTCTGAGGATTGCAATGGGCAGCGATTTCTTATGAGGGTGGAAACCGTCAATTGCGAAGATGAATTCTAGAGACAAGGAATGTGAAATTATTGTTAGGTTCCATTAGAGTGTTTCTTTTTCTAAATTCGTCGTACATCCTTCTTCCACAGGGGACGTGCCATTGACACGCATGATGGAGGTCGGATGGCTGCTCACCACCAAGCACCCCGACGAATCACGTTCCTGTTGTGATGAGAGAGCAAATGAACAGATTTGTAAGGTAGAAAGCTGACCTTAATCACCTACTCCTGTTGTCTTCGATGACATCACCACCTGAAATGTAATGCCCATTTCTAAGCTACCTCATCCATTCCCGGCTCAGAAGCTGGATTTCGCAAAGAAAACATTTCTCGTCTTGGTCCTTGGTAGCTGTCCTAGAATCTCTTCCTATCGATTTGATTATGCTTTGTTGTTTGTGACTAATTTTCTCTTGTAAAAATGGCTTCGGTGTGAGCTGTAGCCACTATGTAGCTCATGACGGGGATCCCAACAGTCAAATTTCACGTTCCCAGTGAATCCAGCATTTCAAAGGGAAGGTCTACCTTGTATGTTAGAGACCAGGCCATCTATCTACTACATATCGACCCGGTGGCCAGAGAGCTCTTGATCTTATAGCACAACTCTCAGTTGAGTGGCAGTGTCTTTATCTCCTGAGTGTCATCTGGTGTCCTGTGGCCTGGTGTGTTAACCTCGTTTTATGCACCTGGGATTTGGGTCTCCTTTCTCATATATTCCTGATCTGTGCGGAGAGTCCTTTCCTGTGCCAGTTTATTATTTTGTGAGTAGCCACGCTGCTGTGCTGGGCTGAGTTTCAGTTCTTGTCATCATGGCCTGTGTGTGTGTGTGTGTGTGTGTGTGTGTGTGTGTGTGTGTGTGTGTGTGTATTTGGGATGGAGATTCCTAATCAGAAGAAGGAAGGATCTCCTTCCTTCTTGGAGGAGCTTCTCACCAGTTACATCTTCTGATCCACTGATCTTCTGTCCCTCAGGAATGTTTGTTCTAAATATAAGGCTCCACTGAGGTACAAGACACTGTCAGTTCCAAAACTGTGTGATTAAGGCAGACTCAAAATTCGGGAAGCTAAGTTGTGTACTTTGAGTGATGGAAGCAAACTGCCATGGAGTACCCGGTAGCCTCCTGTGTGCAGGGGCGCTGAACTTGGAGTGACATTCCCAGAGAAGTTTCAAGGATCAGGGATAGATAGCCCAGCAGGAGCAAACACCAGAGCCTAGAGAGGATCCCAGCACATCCATTGGAGAAATTCAAGGGACACGGCTCTTGAGACAGAGTGGGATTGAGCATGGAAATTGCTGTTCATAGTTCTTTGTGAGATTGAGTGCTAACAGGAGAGCTAAGGATGTCTCCAGTGTGTGTGTGTGTGTGCACTCCCTCAATGTCCAAGAACAGGGGAGCACTACTGGACAAAGGGGCAGCCTTAAGTATTTTGCCTGTCTGTCTTTACCAATGCAGAAACTCCAGAAGCATGTTGGTCTGTGATTGTTGCCATTCTTGAGGTCAAAGACAAACATGAATTTGCTGCCGAGTTATGGCATGCATTTATTCTCTATCTGCTGGGTTTCATGCTGGACATGTTTCAAATACAAATAGAAAAGTCACTTCCCTTACATCCATTTTTTTTTTCTTTGTCTGCCTTTTGGGTTGTTTTGTTGTGTTTTGTTTCTCATTGCATTCGCGATAATTTTGTTGTGTCTGAAGGCAATTCATTCAACTTGCTTAGTTTATATCAGTCTGCCTTCAGCCAGTGTCAAGAATCAGCTTCTGTCTCATTCTCCTGACACCCTAGGTGACAATCTGCGAGGAAGGCTGACAAGATGCCCAACTTCCAGTATGACTGGCATTCAGAAACGCCTATATGATAACACATCCTTGTACAATCTCTTTAGGACTTTGATTCCAGGACAAGTCTGAGCAAGAATTTGTTTGGTTAATATGCTCAAAGCCCATTAGTAGAAACCCAACAACCTCGTGAGGAGGAGCAAGAGAGATAAATACCTGGGTCAGTCAGGTGGAAATCTGTTTGTGTATGTGTCCCTTGTGTTGTCTGCATCCCCATAAGTGGGTGCTAGAAAATGTAGAGATGCCTAAGGCAGGAATGGCGAGATTTGCCCTGCATAACCTAGGTCTCCCTTTAGACTCCCTTCCATAATTAGTCAGGTCATACATTCTGACAACAACAATTTGAGCCGTGTTTTCAGAAAAGGAAAGCAGCCTGACTAAACCTGTTCCGAATGACCCGTCCACAGATTCCCCTGCCAGATATGAGGCAGGCCGAGGATGGCGGGCTGGATGTGCTGACACCAGCTAATAAGGAAAGGCCAGTGGCATCGGCCGAAGCCAAGATGGAAAACCAGAGGAAGGTTCGTAGTCTATTCAAAGTCTCTTGTCTGCAAAGTTTTCTGGATGGTAAAATAGGATATCTTGTAGCAAAAACAAAAACCAACAAAATGTCTGCTTACAGAATACATGTGTATGGGGCTGAAGGAGCAAAAATGTGGGACTTAGAAAACACAAAACAAAACAACCAGGATAAAGGGACCCGTGTTCATGGGGAGCTCCAAATTGAATCATCTCCTTGGATAGTACCTCAGAAACAATCACAATACCAGTTAAGGAGGTGTGGTTATTCATAGAGTTCAGAATTGCTTGCTAGTCCTCCATGTGCCCCGAGGCCAGGATGTTGACAAGGAGAAAAACAGCAAGACTTCAAATGTCAGACAATTCACAGGGACAGAAAACTATATGGCATCCTGAGCAAAGTTTTGATGAAGTGATTAGTGATGTGTTGAAGACTAGATGTCCTTTGAGAGACGATAGGGCAGGCAGGTAACAACTGTGCCTTTGAAGGTTCTCTAAAGGGTGAATGGGAACTTTCACGGAGTGAGGAATTTCTAGGGAAAGCCTCCATGGTCTTGACCATCCACCTTCTTGCAACACAGCCTGTATAGATAGGTATTTCCATGTTTGCTAGTTGTTCTGAGGATTGCAATGGGCAGCGATTTCTTATGAGGGTGGAAACCGTCAATTGCGAAGATGAATTCTAGAGACAAGGAATGTGAAATTATTGTTAGGTTCCATTAGAGTGTTTCTTTTTCTAAATTCGTCGTACATCCTTCTTCCACAGGGGACGTGCCATTGACACGCATGATGGAGGTCGGATGGCTGCTCACCACCAAGCACCCCGACGAATCACGTTCCTGTTGTGATGAGAGAGCAAATGAACAGATTTGTAAGGTAGAAAGCTGACCTTAATCACCTACTCCTGTTGTCTTCGATGACATCACCACCTGAAATGTAATGCCCATTTCTAAGCTACCTCATCCATTCCCGGCTCAGAAGCTGGATTTCGCAAAGAAAACATTTCTCGTCTTGGTCCTTGGTAGCTGTCCTAGAATCTCTTCCTATCGATTTGATTATGCTTTGTTGTTTGTGACTAATTTTCTCTTGTAAAAATGGCTTCGGTGTGAGCTGTAGCCACTATGTAGCTCATGACGGGGATCCCAACAGTCAAATTTCACGTTCCCAGTGAATCCAGCATTTCAAAGGGAAGGTCTACCTTGTATGTTAGAGACCAGGCCATCTATCTACTACATATCGACCCGGTGGCCAGAGAGCTCTTGATCTTATAGCACAACTCTCAGTTGAGTGGCAGTGTCTTTATCTCCTGAGTGTCATCTGGTGTCCTGTGGCCTGGTGTGTTAACCTCGTTTTATGCACCTGGGATTTGGGTCTCCTTTCTCATATATTCCTGATCTGTGCGGAGAGTCCTTTCCTGGGCCAGTTTATTATTTTGTGAGTAGCCACGCTGCTGTGGTGGGCTGAGTTTCAGTTCTTGTCATCATGGCCTGTGTGTGTGTCGGTGTGTGTGTGTGTGTGTGTGTGTGTGTGTGTGTGTGTGTGTATTTGGGGTGGAGATTCCTAATCAGAAGAAGGAAGGATCTCCTTCCTTCTTGGAGGAGCTTCTCACCAGTTACATCTTCTGATCCACTGATCTTCTGTCCCTCAGGAATGTTTGTTCTAAATATAAGGCTCCACTGAGGTACAAGACACTGTCAGTTCCAAAACTGTGTGATTAAGGCAGACTCAAAATTCGGGAAGCTAAGTTGTGTACTTTGAGTGATGGAAGCAAACTGCCATGGAGTACCCGGTAGCCTCCTGTGTGCAGGGGCGCTGAACTTGGAGTGACATTCCCAGAGAAGTTTCAAGGATCAGGGATAGATAGCCCAGCAGGAGCAAACACCAGAGCCTAGAGAGGATCCCAGCACATCCATTGGAGAAATTCAAGGGACACGGCTCTTGAGACAGAGTGGGATTGAGCATGGAAATTGCTGTTCATAGTTCTTTGTGAGATTGAGTGCTAACAGGAGAGCTAAGGATGTCTCCAGTGTGTGTGTGTGTGTGCACTCCCTCAATGTCCAAGAACAGGGGAGCACTACTGGACAAAGGGGCAGCCTTAAGTATTTTGCCTGTCTGTCTTTACCAATGCAGAAACTCCAGAAGCATGTTGGTCTGTGATTGTTGCCATTCTTGAGGTCAAAGACAAACATGAATTTGCTGCCGAGTTATGGCATGCATTTATTCTCTATCTGCTGGGTTTCATGCTGGACATGTTTCAAATACAAATAGAAAAGTCACTTCTTCCCTTACATCCATTTTTTTTTTTCTTTGTCTGCCTTTTGGGTTGTTTTGTTGTGTTTTGTTTCTCATTGCATTCGCGATAATTTTGTTGTGTCTGAAGGCAATTCATTCAACTTGCTTAGTTTATATCAGTCTGCCTTCAGCCAGTGTCAAGAATCAGCTTCTGTCTCATTCTCCTGACACCCTAGGTGACAATCTGCGAGGAAGGCTGACAAGATGCCCAACTTCCAGTATGACTGGCATTCAGAAACGCCTATATGATAACACATCCTTGTACAATCTCTTTAGGACTTTGATTCCAGGACAAGTCTGAGCAAGAATTTGTTTGGTTAATATGCTCAAAGCCCATTAGTAGAAACCCAACAACCTCGTGAGGAGGAGCAAGAGAGATAAATACCTGGGTCAGTCAGGTGGAAATCTGTTTGTGTATGTGTCCCTTGTGTTGTCTGCATCCCCATAAGTGGGTGCTAGAAAATGTAGAGATGCCTAAGGCAGGAATGGCGAGATTTGCCCTGCATAACCTAGGTCTCCCTTTAGACTCCCTTCCATAATTAGTCAGGTCATACATTCTGACAACAACAATTTGAGCCGTGTTTTCAGAAAAGGAAAGCAGCCTGACTAAACCTGTTCCGAATGACCCGTCCACAGATTCCCCTGCCAGATATGAGGCAGGCCGAGGATGGCGGGCTGGATGTGCTGACACCAGCTAATAAGGAAAGGCCAGTGGCATCGGCCGAAGCCGAAGATGGAAAACCAGAGGAAGGTTCGTAGTCTATTCAAAGTCTCTTGTCTGCAAAGTTTTCTGGATGGTAAAATAGGATATCTTGTAGCAAAAACAAAAACCAACAAAATGTCTGCTTACAGAATACATGTGTATGGGGCTGAAGGAGCAAAAATGTGGGACTTAGAAAACACAAAACAAAACAACCAGGATAAAGGGACCCGTGTTCATGGGGAGCTCCAAATTGAATCATCTCCTTGGATAGTACCTCAGAAACAATCACAATACCAGTTAAGGAGGTGTGGTTATTCATAGAGTTCAGAAGTGCTTGATAGTCCTCCATGTGCCTCGAGGCCAGGATGTTGACAAGGAGAAAAACAGCAAGACTTCAAATGTCAGACAATTCACAGGGACAGAAAACTATATGGCATCCTGAGCAAAGTTTTGATGAAGTGATTAGTGATGTGTTGAAGACTAGATGTCCTTTGAGAGACGATAGGGCAGGCAGGTAACAACTGTGCCTTTGAAGGTTCTCTAAAGGGTGAATGGGAACTTTCACGGAGTGAGGAATTTCTAGGGAAAGCCTCCATGGTCTTGACCATCCACCTTCTTGCAACACAGCCTGTATAGATAGGTATTTCCATGTTTGCTAGTTGTTCTGAGGATTGCAATGGGCAGCGATTTCTTATGAGGGTGGAAACCGTCAATTGCGAAGATGAATTCTAGAGACAAGGAATGTGAAATTATTGTTAGGTTCCATTAGAGTGTTTCTTTTTCTAAATTCGTCGTACATCCTTCTTCCACAGGGGACGTGCCATTGACACGCATGATGGAGGTCGGATGGCTGCTCACCACCAAGCACCCCCGACGAATCACGTTCCTGTTGTGATGAGAGAGCAAATGAACAGATTTGTAAGGTAGAAAGCTGACCTTAATCACCTACTCCTGTTGTCTTCGATGACATCACCACCTGAAATGTAATGCCCATTTCTAAGCTACCTCATCCATTCCCGGCTCAGAAGCTGGATTTCGCAAAGAAAACATTTCTCGTCTTGGTCCTTGGTAGCTGTCCTAGAATCTCTTCCTATCGATTTGATTATGCTTTGTTGTTTGTGACTAATTTTCTCTTGTAAAAATGGCTTCGGTGTGAGCTGTAGCCACTATGTAGCTCATGACGGGGATCCCAACAGTCAAATTTCACGTTCCCAGTGAATCCAGCATTTCAAAGGGAAGGTCTACCTTGTATGTTAGAGACCAGGCCATCTATCTACTACATATCGACCCGGTGGCCAGAGAGCTCTTGATCTTATAGCACAACTCTCAGTTGAGTGGCAGTGTCTTTATCTCCTGAGTGTCATCTGGTGTCCTGTGGCCTGGTGTGTTAACCTCGTTTTATGCACCTGGGATTTGGGTCTCCTTTCTCATATATTCCTGATCTGTGCGGAGAGTCCTTTCCTGGGCCAGTTTATTATTTTGTGAGTAGCCACGCTGCTGTGGTGGGCTGAGTTTCAGTTCTTGTCATCATGGCCTGTGTGTGTGTTGTGTGTGTGTGTGTGTGTGTGTGTGTGTGTGTGTGTGTGTGTATTTGGGGTGGAGATTCCTAATCAGAAGAAGGAAGGATCTCCTTCCTTCTTGGACGAGCTTCTCACCAGTTACATCTTCTGATCCACTGATCTTCTGTCCCTCAGGAATGTTTGTTCTAAATATAAGGCTCCACTGAGGTACAAGACACTGTCAGTTCCAAAACTGTGTGATTAAGGCAGACTCAAAATTCGGGAAGCTAAGTTGTGTACTTTGAGTGATGGAAGCAAACTGCCATGGAGTACCCGGTAGCCTCCTGTGTGCAGGGGCGCTGAACTTGGAGTGACATTCCCAGAGAAGTTTCAAGGATCAGGGATAGATAGCCCAGCAGGAGCAAACACCAGAGCCTAGAGAGGATCCCAGCACATCCATTGGAGAAATTCAAGGGACACGGCTCTTGAGACAGAGTGGGATTGAGCATGGAAATTGCTGTTCATAGTTCTTTGTGAGATTGAGTGCTAACAGGAGAGCTAAGGATGTCTCCAGTGTGTGTGTGTGTGTGCACTCCCTCAATGTCCAAGAACAGGGGAGCACTACTGGACAAAGGGGCAGCCTTAAGTATTTTGCCTGTCTGTCTTTACCAATGCAGAAACTCCAGAAGCATGTTGGTCTGTGATTGTTGCCATTCTTGAGGTCAAAGACGAACATGAATTTGCTGCCGAGTTATGGCATGCATTTATTCTCAATCTGCTGGGTTTCATGCTGGACATGTTTCAAATACAAATAGAAAAGTCACTTCCCCTTACATCCATTTTTTTTTTTTTTTGTCTGCCTTTTGGGTTGTTTTGTTGTGTTTTGTTTCTCATTGCATTCGCGATAATTTTGTTGTGTCTGAAGGCAATTCATTCAACTTGCTTAGTTTATATCAGTCTGCCTTCAGCCAGTGTCAAGAATCAGCTTCTGTCTCATTCTCCTGACACCCTAGGTGACAATCTGCGAGGAAGGCTGACAAGATGCCCAACTTCCAGTATGACTGGCATTCAGAAACGCCTATATGATAACACATCCTTGTACAATCTCTTTAGGACTTTGATTCCAGGACAAGTCTGAGCAAGAATTTGTTTGGTTAATATGCTCAAAGCCCATTAGTAGAAACCCAACAACCTCGTGAGGAGGAGCAAGAGAGATAAATACCTGGGTCAGTCAGGTGGAAATCTGTTTGTGTATGTGTCCCTTGTGTTGTCTGCATCCCCATAAGTGGGTGCTAGAAAATGTAGAGATGCCTAAGGCAGGAATGGCGAGATTTGCCCTGCATAACCTAGGTCTCCCTTTAGACTCCCTTCCATAATTAGTCAGGTCATACATTCTGACAACAACAATTTGAGCCGTGTTTTCAGAAAAGGAAAGCAGCCTGACTAAACCTGTTCCGAATGACCCGTCCACAGATTCCCCTGCCAGATATGAGGCAGGCCGAGGATGGCGGGCTGGATGTGCTGACACCAGCTAATAAGGAAAGGCCAGTGGCATCGGCCGAAGCCAAAGATGGAAAACCAGAGGAAGGTTCGTAGTCTATTCAAAGTCTCTTGTCTGCAAAGTTTTCTGGATGGTAAAATAGGATATCTTGTAGCAAAAACAAAAACCATCAAAATGTCTGCTTACAGAATACATGTGTATGGGGCTGAAGGAGCAAAAATGTGGGACTTAGAAAACACAAAACAAAACAACCAGGATAAAGGGACCCGTGTTCATGGGGAGCTCCAAATTGAATCATCTCCTTGGATAGTACCTCAGAAACAATCACAATACCAGTTAAGGAGGTGTGGTTATTCATAGAGTTCAGAAGTGCTTGATAGTCCTCCATGTGCCCCGAGGCCAGGATGTTGACAAGGAGAAAAACAGCAAGACTTCAAATGTCAGACAATTCACAGGGACAGAAAACTATATGGCATCCTGAGCAAAGTTTTGATGAAGTGATTAGTGATGTGTTGAAGACTAGATGTCCTTTGAGAGACGATAGGGCAGGCAGGTAACAACTGTGCCTTTGAAGGTTCTCTAAAGGGTGAATGGGAACTTTCACGGAGTGAGGAATTTCTAGGGAAAGCCTCCATGGTCTTGACCATCCACCTTCTTGCAACACAGCCTGTATAGATAGGTATTTCCATGTTTGCTAGTTGTTCTGAGGATTGCAATGGGCAGCGATTTCTTATGAGGGTGGAAACCGTCAATTGCGAAGATGAATTCTAGAGACAAGGAATGTGAAATTATTGTTAGGTTCCATTAGAGTGTTTCTTTTTCTAAATTCGTCGTACATCCTTCTTCCACAGGGGACGTGCCATTGACACGCATGATGGAGGTCGGATGGCTGCTCACCACCAAGCACCCCGACGAATCACGTTCCTGTTGTGATGAGAGAGCAAATGAACAGATTTGTAAGGTAGAAAGCTGACCTTAATCACCTACTCCTGTTGTCTTCGATGACATCACCACCTGAAATGTAATGCCCATTTCTAAGCTACCTCATCCATTCCCGGCTCAGAAGCTGGATTTCGCAAAGAAAACATTTCTCGTCTTGGTCCTTGGTAGCTGTCCTAGAATCTCTTCCTATCGATTTGATTATGCTTTGTTGTTTGTGACTAATTTTCTCTTGTAAAAATGGCTTCGGTGTGAGCTGTAGCCACTATGTAGCTCATGACGGGGATCCCAACAGTCAAATTTCACGTTCCCAGTGAATCCAGCATTTCAAAGGGAAGGTCTACCTTGTATGTTAGAGACCAGGCCATCTATCTACTACATATCGACCCGGTGGCCAGAGAGCTCTTGATCTTATAGCACAACTCTCAGTTGAGTGGCAGTGTCTTTATCTCCTGAGTGTCATCTGGTGTCCTGTGGCCTGGTGTGTTAACCTCGTTTTATGCACCTGGGATTTGGGTCTCCTTTCTCATATATTCCTGATCTGTGCGGAGAGTCCTTTCCTGGGCCAGTTTATTATTTTGTGAGTAGCCACGCTGCTGTGGTGGGCTGAGTTTCAGTTCTTGTCATCATGGCCTGTGTGTGTGTGTGTGTGTGTGTGTGTGTGTGTGTGTGTGTGTGTGTGTATTTGGGGTGGAGATTCCTAATCAGAAGAAGGAAGGATCTCCTTCCTTCTTGGACGAGCTTCTCACCAGTTACATCTTCTGATCCACTGATCTTCTGTCCCTCAGGAATGTTTGTTCTAAATATAAGGCTCCACTGAGGTACAAGACACTGTCAGTTCCAAAACTGTGTGATTAAGGCAGACTCAAAATTCGGGAAGCTAAGTTGTGTACTTTGAGTGATGGAAGCAAACTGCCATGGAGTACCCGGTAGCCTCCTGTGTGCAGGGGCGCTGAACTTGGAGTGACATTCCCAGAGAAGTTTCAAGGATCAGGGATAGATAGCCCAGCAGGAGCAAACACCAGAGCCTAGAGAGGATCCCAGCACATCCATTGGAGAAATTCAAGGGACACGGCTCTTGAGACAGAGTGGGATTGAGCATGGAAATTGCTGTTCATAGTTCTTTGTGAGATTGAGTGCTAACAGGAGAGCTAAGGATGTCTCCAGTGTGTGTGTGTGTGTGTGCACTCCCTCAATGTCCAAGAACAGGGGAGCACTACTGGACAAAGGGGCAGCCTTAAGTATTTTGCCTGTCTGTCTTTACCAATGCAGAAACTCCAGAAGCATGTTGGTCTGTGATTGTTGCCATTCTTGAGGTCAAAGACAAACATGAATTTGCTGCCGAGTTATGGCATGCATTTATTCTCAATCTGCTGGGTTTCATGCTGGACATGTTTCAAATACAAATAGAAAAGTCACTTCCCCTTACATCCATTTTTTTTTTCTTTGTCTGCCTTTTGGGTTGTTTTGTTGTGTTTTGTTTCTCATTGCATTCGCGATAATTTTGTTGTGTCTGAAGGCAATTCATTCAACTTGCTTAGTTTATATCAGTCTGCCTTCAGCCAGTGTCAAGAATCAGCTTCTGTCTCATTCTCCTGACACCCTAGGTGACAATCTGCGAGGAAGGCTGACAAGATGCCCAACTTCCAGTATGACTGGCATTCAGAAACGCCTATATGATAACACATCCTTGTACAATCTCTTTAGGACTTTGATTCCAGGACAAGTCTGAGCAAGAATTTGTTTGGTTAATATGCTCAAAGCCCATTAGTAGAAACCCAACAACCTCGTGAGGAGGAGCAAGAGAGATAAATACCTGGGTCAGTCAGGTGGAAATCTGTTTGTGTATGTGTCCCTTGTGTTGTCTGCATCCCCATAAGTGGGTGCTAGAAAATGTAGAGATGCCTAAGGCAGGAATGGCGAGATTTGCCCTGCATAACCTAGGTCTCCCTTTAGACTCCCTTCCATAATTAGTCAGGTCATACATTCTGACAACAACAATTTGAGCCGTGTTTTCAGAAAAGGAAAGCAGCCTGACTAAACCTGTTCCGAATGACCCGTCCACAGATTCCCCTGCCAGATATGAGGCAGGCCGAGGATGGCGGGCTGGATGTGCTGACACCAGCTAATAAGGAAAGGCCAGTGGCATCGGCCGAAGCCAAAGATGGAAAACCAGAGGAAGGTTCGTAGTCTATTCAAAGTCTCTTGTCTGCAAAGTTTTCTGGATGGTAAAATAGGATATCTTGTAGCAAAAACAAAAACCATCAAAATGTCTGCTTACAGAATACATGTGTATGGGGCTGAAGGAGCAAAAATGTGGGACTTAGAAAACACAAAACAAAACAACCAGGATAAAGGGACCCGTGTTCATGGGGAGCTCCAAATTGAATCATCTCCTTGGATAGTACCTCAGAAACAATCACAATACCAGTTAAGGAGGTGTGGTTATTCATAGAGTTCAGAATTGCTTGCTAGTCCTCCATGTGCCTCGAGGCCAGGATGTTGACAAGGAGAAAAACAGCAAGACTTCAAATGTCAGACAATTCACAGGGACAGAAAACTATATGGCATCCTGAGCAAAGTTTTGATGAAGTGATTAGTGATGTGTTGAAGACTAGATGTCCTTTGAGAGACGATAGGGCAGGCAGGTAACAACTGTGCCTTTGAAGGTTCTCTAAAGGGTGAATGGGAACTTTCACGGAGTGAGGAATTTCTAGGGAAAGCCTCCATGGTCTTGACCATCCACCTTCTTGCAACACAGCCTGTATAGATAGGTATTTCCATGTTTGCTAGTTGTTCTGAGGATTGCAATGGGCAGCGATTTCTTATGAGGGTGGAAACCGTCAATTGCGAAGATGAATTCTAGAGACAAGGAATGTGAAATTATTGTTAGGTTCCATTAGAGTGTTTCTTTTTCTAAATTCGTCGTACATCCTTCTTCCACAGGGGACGTGCCATTGACACGCATGATGGAGGTCGGATGGCTGCTCACCACCAAGCACCCCGACGAATCACGTTCCTGTTGTGATGAGAGAGCAAATGAACAGATTTGTAAGGTAGAAAGCTGACCTTAATCACCTACTCCTGTTGTCTTCGATGACATCACCACCTGAAATGTAATGCCCATTTCTAAGCTACCTCATCCATTCCCGGCTCAGAAGCTGGATTTCGCAAAGAAAACATTTCTCGTCTTGGTCCTTGGTAGCTGTCCTAGAATCTCTTCCTATCGATTTGATTATGCTTTGTTGTTTGTGACTAATTTTCTCTTGTAAAAATGGCTTCGGTGTGAGCTGTAGCCACTATGTAGCTCATGACGGGGATCCCAACAGTCAAATTTCACGTTCCCAGTGAATCCAGCATTTCAAAGGGAAGGTCTACCTTGTATGTTAGAGACCAGGCCATCTATCTACTACATATCGACCCGGTGGCCAGAGAGCTCTTGATCTTATAGCACAACTCTCAGTTGAGTGGCAGTGTCTTTATCTCCTGAGTGTCATCTGGTGTCCTGTGGCCTGGTGTGTTAACCTCGTTTTATGCACCTGGGATTTGGGTCTCCTTTCTCATATATTCCTGATCTGTGCGGAGAGTCCTTTCCTGGGCCAGTTTATTATTTTGTGAGTAGCCACGCTGCTGTGGTGGGCTGAGTTTCAGTTCTTGTCATCATGGCCTGTGTGTGTGTGTGTGTGTGTGTGTGTGTGTGTGTGTGTGTGTGTGTGTATTTGGGATGGAGATTCCTAATCAGAAGAAGGAAGGATCTCCTTCCTTCTTGGAGGAGCTTCTCACCAGTTACATCTTCTGATCCACTGATCTTCTGTCCCTCAGGAATGTTTGTTCTAAATATAAGGCTCCACTGAGGTACAAGACACTGTCAGTTCCAAAACTGTGTGATTAAGGCAGACTCAAAATTCGGGAAGCTAAGTTGTGTACTTTGAGTGATGGAAGCAAACTGCCATGGAGTACCCGGTAGCCTCCTGTGTGCAGGGGCGCTGAACTTGGAGTGACATTCCCGGAGAAGTTTCAAGGATCAGGGATAGATAGCCCAGCAGGAGCAAACACCAGAGCCTAGAGAGGATCCCAGCACATCCATTGGAGAAATTCAAGGGACACGGCTCTTGAGACAGAGTGGGATTGAGCATGGAAATTGCTGTTCATAGTTCTTTGTGAGATTGAGTGCTAACAGGAGAGCTAAGGATGTCTCCAGTGTGTGTGTGTGTGTGTGCACTCCCTCAATGTCCAAGAACAGGGGAGCACTACTGGACAAAGGGGCAGCCTTAAGTATTTTGCCTGTCTGTCTTTACCAATGCAGAAACTCCAGAAGCATGTTGGTCTGTGATTGTTGCCATTCTTGAGGTCAAAGACAAACATGAATTTGCTGCCGAGTTATGGCATGCATTTATTCTCTATCTGCTGGGTTTCATGCTGGACATGTTTCAAATACAAATAGAAAAGTCACTTCTTCCCTTACATCCATTTTTTTTTTCTTTGTCTGCCTTTTGGGTTGTTTTGTTGTGTTTTGTTTCTCATTGCATTCGCGATAATTTTGTTGTGTCTGAAGGCAATTCATTCAACTTGCTTAGTTTATATCAGTCTGCCTTCAGCCAGTGTCAAGAATCAGCTTCTGTCTCATTCTCCTGACACCCTAGGTGACAATCTGCGAGGGAAGGCTGACAAGATGCCCAACTTCCAGTATGACTGGCATTCAGAAACGCCTATATGATAACACATCCTTGTACAATCTCTTTAGGACTTTGATTCCAGGACAAGTCTGAGCAAGAATTTGTTTGGTTAATATGCTCAAAGCCCATTAGTAGAAACCCAACAACCTCGTGAGGAGGAGCAAGAGAGATAAATACCTGGGTCAGTCAGGTGGAAATCTGTTTGTGTATGTGTCCCTTGTGTTGTCTGCATCCCCATAAGTGGGTGCTAGAAAATGTAGAGATGCTGAAGGCAGGAATGGCGAGATTTGCCCTGCATAACCTAGGTCTCCCTTTAGACTCCCTTCCATAATTAGTCAGGTCATACATTCTGACAACAACAATTTGAGCCGTGTTTTCCAGAAAAGGGAAAGCAGCCTGACTAAACCTGTTCCGAATGACCCGTCCACAGATTCCCCTGCCAGATATGAGGCAGGCCGGGGATGGCGGGCTGGATGTGCTGACACCAGCTAATAAGGAAAGGCCAGTGGCATCGGCCGAAAGATGGAAAACCAGAGGGAAGGTTCGTAGTCTATTCAAAGTCTCTTGTCTGCAAAGTTTTCTGGATGGTAAAATAGGATATCTTGTAGCAAAATACAAAAACCATCAAAATGTCTGCTTACAGAATACATGTGTATGGGGCTGAAGGAGCAAAAATGTGGGACTTAGGAAAACACAAAACAAAACAACCAGGGATAAAGGGACCCGTGTTCATGGGGAGCTCCAAAATTGAGATCATCTCCTTGGATAGTACCTCAGAACAATCACAATACCAGTTAAGGAGGTGTTATTCATAGAGTTCAGAAGTGCTTGATAGTCCTCCATGTGCCCTGAGGCCAGGATGTTGACAAGGAGAAAAACAGCAAGACTTCAAATGTCAGACAATCTACAGGGACAGAAAACTATATGGCATCCTGAGCAAAGTTTTTTTGATGAAGTGATTAGTGATGTGTTGAAGACTAGATGTCCTTTGAGAGACGATAGGGCAGGCAGGTAACAACTGTGCCTTTGAAGGTTCTCTAAAGGGTGAATGGGAACCTCACGGAGTGAGGAATTTAGGGAAAGCCTCCATGGTCTTGACCATCCACCTTCTTGCAACACAGCCTGTATAGATAGGTATTTCCATGTTTGCTAGTTGTTCTGAGGATTGCAATGGGCAGCGATTTCTTATGAGGGTGGGAAACCGTCAATTGCGAAGATGAATTCTGAGACAAGGAATGTAAAGTTATTGTTAGGTTCCATTAGAGTGTTTCTTTTCTAAATTCGTCGTACATCCTTCTTCCACAGGGGACGTGCGATTACACGCATGATGGAGGGTCGGATGGCTGCTCACCCACCAAGCACCCCGATTTAATCACGCTCCTGTTGGTGGATGAGAGAGCAAATGAACAGATTTGTAAGGTAGAAAGCTGACCTTAATCACCTACTCCTGTTGTCTTCGGCGACATCACCACCTGAAATGTAATGCCCATTTCTAAGTTACCTCATCCAACTCGCCCAGAAGCTGATTTCGCAAAGAAAACATTTCTCCTGTCTTGGTCCTTGGTAGCTGTCCTAGAATCTCTTCCTATCGATTTGATTATGCTTTGTTGTTTGTGACTAATTTTCTCTTGTAAAAATGGCTTCGGTGTGAGCTGTAGCCACTATGTAGCTCATGAGACGGGGATCCCAACAGTCAAATTTCACGTTCCCAGTGAATCCAGCATTTCAAAGAAGGTTTGCCTTGTATGTTAGAGACCTGGCCATCTATCACTAGTGACCTGGTTGTTGATGAGCTCTTGATCTCAGGCACAACTCTCTGTTGAGTGGCAGTGCTGTTAACCCCTTAAGAGTGTAATCTGGTGTCTGTGTGTGCTGGTGTGTTAACCTCGTTTTATGCAACTGGGATTTGGGTCTCCTTTCTCATATATTCCTGATCTGTCTGCGGAGAGTCCCTTTCCTGTGCCAGTTTATTATTTTGTGAGTAGCCATGCTGCTGTGCTGGGCTGAGTTTCAGTTCTTGACATCATGGCCTGTGTGTGTGTGTGTGTGTGTGTGTGTGTGTGTGTGTATGTGTGTGTGTATTTGGGATGGAGATTCCTAATCAGAAGAAGGAAGGATCTCCTTCTTCTTGGGAGGAAACTTCTCACAGTTACATCTTCTGATCGACTGATCTTCTGTCCCTCCAGGAATGTTTGTTCTAAATATAAGGCTCCACTGAGGTACAAGACACTGTGTTCCAAAACTGTGTGATTAAGGCAGACTCAAAATTCAGGGAAGCTAAGTTGTGTACTTTGAGTGATGGAAGCAAACTGCCATGGAGTACCCGGTAGCCTCCTGTGTGCGGGCGCTGAACTTGGAGTGACATTCCCGGAGAAGTTTCAAGGATCAGGGATAGATAGCCCAGCAGGAGCAAACACCAGAGCCTAGAGAGGATCCCGGCACATCCATTGAGAAATTCAAGGGACACGGCTCTTGAGACAGAGTGGGATTGAGCATGGAAATTGCTGTTCATAGTTCTTTGTGAGATTGAGTGCTAACAGGAGAGCTAAGGATGTCTCCAGTGTGTGTGTGTGTGCACTCCTCAATGTCCAAGAACAGGGGAGCACTACTGGACAAAGGGGCAGCCTTAAGTATTTTGCCTGTCTGTCTTTACCAATGCAGAAACTCCAGAAGCATGTTGGTCTGTGATTGTTGCCATTCTTGAGGTCAAAGACAAACATGAATTTGCTGCCGAGTTATGGCATGCATTTATTCTCTATCTGCTGGGTTTCATGCTGGACATGTTTCAAATACAAATAGAAAAGTCACTTCTTCCCTTACATCCATTTTTTTTTCTTTGTCTGCCTTTTGGGTTGTTTTGTTGTGTTTTGTTTCTCATTGCATTCGCGATAATTTTGTTGTGTCTGAAGGCAATTCATTCAACTTGCTTAGTTTATATCAGTCTGCCTTCAGCCAGTGTCAAGAATCAGCTTCTGTCTCATTCTCCTGACACCCTAGGTGACAATCTGCGAGGAAGGCTGACAAGATGCCCAACTTCCAGTATGACTGGCATTCAGAAACGCCTATATGATAACACATCCTTGTACAATCTCTTTAGGACTTTGATCCCAGGACAAGTCTGAGCAAGAATTTGTTTGGTTAATATGCTCAAAGCCCATTAGTAGAAACCCAACAACCTCGTGAGGAGGAGCAAGAGAGATAAATACCTGGGTCAGTCAGGTGGAAATCTGTTTGTGTATGTGTCCCTTCCTTGTGTTGTCTGCATCCCCATAAGTGGGTGCTAGAAAATGTAGAGATGCCGAAGGCAGGAATGGCGAGACTTGCCCTGCATAACCTAGGTCTCCTTTAGACTCCCTTCCATAATTATCAGGTCATACATTCCCACAACAACAATTTGAGCTGTGTTTTTCAGAAAAGGAAAGCAGCCTGACTAAAACCTGTTCCGAATGACCCGTCCACAGATTCCCCCGTCAGATATGAGGCAGGCCGAGATGGCGGGCTGGATGTGCTGACACCAGCTAATAAGGAAAGGCCAGTGGCACGGCCGGCCGAAGATGGAAAACCAGAGGAAGGTCCATAGTCTATTCAAAGTCTCTTGTCTGCAATGTTTTCTGTATGGTAAAATAGGATATCTTGTAGCAAAAACAAAAAAAACCATCAAAATGTCTGCTTACAGAATACATGTGTATGGGGCTGAAGGAGCAAAAATGTGACTTAGAAAACACAAAACAAAACAACCAGGATAAAGGGACCCGGGTTCATGGGGGGAGCTCCAATTGAACTGACTCCTGGATAGTACCTCAGAAAAAATCACAATACCAGTTAAGGAGGTGTGGTTATTCATAGAGTTCAGTTTTGCTTGCTAGTCTTCCTTGTGCCTTGAGGCCAGGATGTTGGACAAGGAGAAAAACAGCAAGACTTCAAATGTCAGAAAAAATCATAGGGACAGAAGACCATATGGCATCCTGAGCAAAGTTTTGATGAAGGGGTTTTTATTAGGTGATGTGTTGAAGACTAGATGTCCTTTGAGAGACGATAGGGCAGGCAGGTAACAACTGTGCCTTTGAAGGTTCTCTAAAGGGTGAATGGGAACTTTCACGAGTGAGGAATTTTAGGAAAGCCTCCATGGTCTTGACCATCCACCTTCTTGCAACACAGCCTGTATAGATAGGTATTTCCATGTTTGCTAGTTGTTCTGAGGATTGCAATGGGCACCGATTTCTTATGAGGTGGAAACCATCAATTGCGATGATGAATTCTAGAGACAAGGAATGTGAAATTATTGTTAGTCTCCATTAGAGTGTTTCTTTTCTAAATTCGTTGTACATCCTTCTTCCACAGAGGACGTGCCATTGACAGGCATGATGGAGGTCGGATGGCTGCTCACCACCAAGCACCCCGACGAATCACGTTCCTGTTGTGATGAGAGAGCAAATGAACAGATTTGTAAGGTAGAAAGCTGACCTAATCACCTACTCCTGTTGTCTTCGATGACATCACCACCTGAAATGTAATGCCCATTTATAAGCTACTCCGTCCATTCTCGCTCAGAAGCTGATTTTCAGTGCTGAAAACATTTCTCGCCTTAAGTCCTGGTAGCTGTCCTAGAATCTTCCTATCGTTATGATTACACTTTGTTGTTTGTGACTAATTTTCTCTTGTAAAAATGGCTTTCGTGTGAGCTGTAGCCACTATGTAGCTCATGACGGGATCCCAACAGTCACCTCACGTTCCCAGTGAATCCAGCATTTCAAAGGGAAGGTCTACTTTGTATGTTAGAGACCAGGCCATCTATCTACTACATACTCGACCCGGTGGCCAGAGAGCTCTTTGATCTTATAGCACAACTCTCAGTTGAGTGGCAGTGTCTTTATCTCCTGAGTGTCATCTGGTGTCCTGTGGCCTGGTGTGTTAACCCCGTTTTATGCACCTGGGATTTGGGTCTCCTTTCTCATATATTCCTGATCTGTGCGGAGAGTCCTTTCCTGTGCCAGTTTATTATATTTTGTGAGTAGCCATGCTGCTGTGGTGGGCTGAGTTTCAGTCTGCCATCATGGCCTGTGTGTGTGTGTGTGTGTGTGTGTGTGTGTGTGTGTGTGTGTGTGTGTATTTGGGTGGAGATCTTAATCAGAAGAAGGAAGGATCTCCTTCCTTCTTG